>NW_010103200.1:2631-48923 GCF_000699245.1 Pterocles gutturalis | reverse complement strand
AGGAATTCATCAGGGGATAAGAACCACTGAAACATCATCATGCCAGATGGGTTATCCTTTCAATATTCTCAGTGCTATTATTTTAAGATAAACACTTATGTGAATAACTGAGTCATATGTTTGCATTACGAGACCAAAGAAATATTTTTAGAATGAGATCTCTCTTTTAGGCTAAGAGAGAAAATATTTTGTTATTTAATGGTCCTCAATCTCAAAAAATTCTTTGGGATAAAGAGGAGGTTTTCAAAAATCTTATTCAATCATGCGATCATGGTTTTTTTAATTAAAATCCCTCAACCTAGAGGGAGGAAAAGCACTCTTAAAACGAAAGGTAAATAAACGAGGCAACAGGCTGTACACAGGGTCAAACTGAGATGAGATCATAAGACAAGGAAAGAACAAAATTCTCCTTCCTCAGACAATCACACCCCAAAACAACTGCTTTGAAGTCCATGAAACCACGTCCATTTCAGTCTATCCTGAGCACAGAAGCTGAATTATTCATCTCTTGTTTCTCTATTATTATTTCAAACCACATTGCAAAACTCCTGAAACACTCTAGAAAGTCTTGGAATCAAGTTAGAATCTATTTCAGACCACGACATGGTGCTGCTGATACACTAAGGGGAGGGGTACCATCCAGAGCAACCTGGACAGGCTTCAGGAGGGAATGTCATGAATGTTCGACAAGGCAAAGTGCAAAGTCCTGCACCTGGGTTACGGCAGTCCTGGATATCATACAGCCTGGGGGATGAATGGATTGAGACCATCCCTGAGGAGAAGGACTTGGGGATACATGACCCAGTAATGTGCAGCCAAGAAAACCAATCACACCCTGGGCTGCATCAAAAGAAGTGTGACCTGCAGGGCAAGGGAGGTGATTCTCCACCTGTACTCTACTCGCATGAGACCCCACCTGTCCAGCTCTGGGGTTCCCCAGCACAAGAAAGACAAGGACCTGTTAGAGCAGGTCCAGATGAGGGACACAAAAACGATCTGAGGGCTGAAACACCTCTCCTACGAAGAAAGGTTGAGAGAGTTGGGTTGTTCAGCCTGGAGAAGAGAAGGCTCTGGGCAGACCTTCTAGCAGCCTTCCAATATGTAAAGGGGAGTTATAAGAAAGATGGAGAGATACTTTTTACCATGGCTTGTAGTGACGTGACAAGCGGTGATAGTTTTAAACTGAAAGATGGTAGCTTTAGACTAGATATAAAGAAGACAAGTTTACAATAAGGGTAAACATAATTTTAAAAATTAAATTTAAAAGGTATTGGACTACATTGGGAAATGACCCACAGGGGAAAACAAGCAAATAAATAAGTCTGTGGATATCACAAGATTCCACAAGATTCACCAGTGCAACTACCTGAAGAACAGCCCACTGTTGTGATACTTTCCACATCTATTTTTCTGCTGTTTTCATTGAGGTTTTTTTAAAGCTGAATAAGTTAATAGATATGAAAGCAGTGCTCTCCTTTGGTTCTCTTTTTTTCCTCTGAGTTATATACAACCCATCAGAGGTCCTTTGTGTTGATCACTGGAACTGTCTGGTTTTGCACCCAAGCTGTCCACTCTTCCCATCCCATGCAGGAAATAATAAGTTGATTTGGCAGAGAAACTGCCTGAAGACTTGCTGAAAGATTAAACATGCCTTGAAACCTACTTTGAATTGTACCGTCTCTGTATTCAGGAGCAGTAGTTGCAAAGCCACATGAATGCTTGTTCATTTCTAACACAGCAAAATGGCAGCAGAATCTCCAGAGTACATCACTACCCTTTATTTGTTCATGCATTGGCTTTGGATCAAAATCCTGCTGATGAAAAAGCAGAGCAACCCCTTTCCCCAGATGATTAGATCCACTTTTTCCATGCTAAGGATTTCTTTCAGTTTACTACTTTTTGTTGCTTTCCATCTCCCTCACCCCACCCCTTCTTTTCCGTTTTCCCCCATTACTGTTTCATCTGTATTCTGCCTCTAATTCACATATCACGCAATTCCAACATGATCCAGCACAAAATTTTTTTCTGCCAGAGGCAACCTGCAAAGCATGACAGCTACATTCACCGCACCTTGCTCTGAAGCGTGGCACGCCCCTACAGCATTAAAGATTCCACTCCAAGCCCATTCAGAACATTGGGATGACTCCCACAGATTCTATTCAGTAAATGATCTCTGCTATAGTAGTCACTCCTTAGCTCAGATGGAATCCATTGTATAGCAATGACCCCAATACAAGACCCCAGACCCAAATATTACTATTGGACTGAACCATCATGGTGAGGGGACGGGAACTTCAGTTGCAAGGGTATAATTGCCTGGAGATTTCTTTGAGTGGGGTCCCTCTCCAGAAGCACCCAGTTTGAGCTGGTCTTCTTCACTGCTGTATCACTCAATGAATTCACATGATGTACATCATGTTGGAGACTCTGGGAAACATAGGGTCGAGCCTGAGGGAAGAGGAAGAGCCCAAAAGAAAACATCTTATGAGTACCTAAAACAGTGCTCAGAAGGTCCAGCACACAGGCACACAAAAAGAAGCAAGAGCAACACTTTCCTGACTTTTAAAAAAATGCAGCCTAAAGTGTTCGTCAGAGGACAGATGTGAACAATTACTACTTCTCAACTTACAGGATACCAGACGAAGACTGGTAACCAGCCATGTTCATACTCTTTGCTTTAGACAAACGTGAAGTGGTGCAGCTGTGCTTTTCCTCCTTTCACTGCAGACTACATTGAATTGAATTAATTCGTGCTCGCAGTAGGCTTGAAGCACGCACACAGACACATCCTACTGCTCGAAGAACAATTTACTAAGCCATGATAACTTGCTTGTGCGCCTGACCCAGTGATAAGCTGAGTTAGGAAGTAATATTTCAGCATGCCATGTCCTACTGGGAGTTCATAATGAGCAGGGCAACTGGTCAGCCTCTTTCCGGGGACACTACGATTGCCACCACTTACAAAAGGGAGGGTCTCAGCAGATAATGTTTTTATTGCATTTCCCGTCTAACACATGCAAGACTAATACATGCTTATAGTGGGATTTGAACTAAAACCTGCTCAGAGAGGAACCGGCGTTTATTTCACTGACAAGACTTTAAGGGACCCCAAAATCTGATGCTTTCCAGTCTGTTCACACAGCAGTCGAAAGGACACCTCATCATTTTAACTACTGCTATGTTGTAGGATTGTATATATCCATGTAGTTCCACTCAAGGATGTCATCACCCTTTTTAGAACCTTCCCACCTATTTTTTTCCCCCTGCCAAGCAGTAGTAATATCTTTTCCAGCCCTTCTTGCTGTTTCAGGAAGGAAAATTATTTTTATGAGTGCCATAATTAAATGGAAGCAGAGAGCCACTGAACAAACAAACCATTAAATTGCATTGAAATCTGCTGCCTTCAAAGGCTAGATCTAATTAAGGTTTAAACTGCAACGTTAATTGCACAGTACTGAGATTCACCAAGCATTATGGGTTTATTATCAGTTTTCTAACTTGAGTAATTTCAGAGAGGCAAATGCAACTTCTGGGACCCACGTTATGACATGGAAATGGACTTAATTACTAGCAGGAAAATACTTGCTTTAGAGTTGGTTTAGGGCAAAATATCTGAAGAGATCTTGCTAAGAGCTTGGGAACACAGAGCACCATGTAAATCACACTGTACTATTAAGATTATCCTCAGAATTATTCACAGATTGCTTTTCAATTTTAATCGTCTCAGAATAGTTTGGAGAGAACTGAACCTGCTATTAACATTGCTGCAAATAACCAGATTCTAAGAAAAGACTGTGGAAAAAAAATTAAACCAAATAATTATTCATGGACTTCAAGAAAACAAAGAAACCCTACTCTGTGTCAGCACCATTCAACGCTCAGAAAAAGACAACATTTCAACACAGATTTTTTTCTGAACTACTTTTCCTCCATGAAAATTTTATAAGAGGAGAAACATTCCTTTCTCTATGGACTTTTATTTTGGTTTTGGCTCTCAGCTAATTCATAATGATGTATAAGCCTCCAATTGAGGTC
Source organism: Pterocles gutturalis (assembly GCF_000699245.1). NCBI lineage: Eukaryota > Metazoa > Chordata > Aves > Pterocliformes > Pteroclidae > Pterocles > Pterocles gutturalis. The sequence goes on along the minus strand of NW_010103200.1, from coordinate 44,888 downwards.
TGACACTTAGGAATCTGATTATCTTTTGCTTTTGTAGAGACTTAGGTTAAATAAGGCTCTGCTCTGTAAAGGCATTATGTACTTACGATTGAATTCAGCGTCTAAATATCTTTGAGGATTTAAGTGTTAAGTGCCTATGTCACTTCTAGTAATGGAATTCAGGCATCCAAGCAAAATTGCAGCTTTAATTTTTTTTTCCCCCATTGCTTTGAGCCTTCCCTGCCATATGTGTGAGATTTTCATGAACACACTTAGATGAGTGCAGGTGACATGCCTAGGTTGTTTTTAACCATATTTCAGAATTCCTCATGTAATTTCATTTGCACAGGACAAATGACTTTTAGCTAGACAAAGGTGAGAAATGAACAAAGTGCATCCATTCAAAATTAAACACATAAATCAAAACTAGGCTATCCTTTAGTTCAAAATCTTCTGCTATGTACTGTCAGCTGTTTTTCCCAAATTTCAGGAAAGGAATTTTATTTGTATTGAAGATGGAGGAATGTTTTTCTTCAGATTAATGTGTAGACTTTTGTTTACAGGTGAGTACTACTGTTTTTCCAGAAATACTTTTATGATTTTTCAAAGCTTGGTTGTCCACTGAAGTAAAAGAAGTGAGGTTGGTTTTGGCAGCCAATAAAATCCATGGAAAACAAGCTGTTAGATGAAATGACCTACAGATGGAAAAATTCTCATACTGAGATGGAATGAGGCAAATAGCTCAATAGAATCACCCATAGGCTGATATTTTTCATTCACAGAAAGAATCAGGTCATTTCATGAATGATTTGTGAACAGAAAATAGAACTAAATTCACAGCTAATACTCCTTGCAATAAATTATTCAAACAGGAGTACTTTTTGCCTAAACAACATAACTATAAATAGTTTTCCTCTGTAACAGTTGAATTTTTCACCAAGAAAAAGCACATTCGAAGAGTGTAAGATCTCCTGTCTCTGTGAATGAGCCATTTGAAAATGGGCCATTAATGCAGTCATTTTTATAGCATGTTTCTTGCATCCTGATTAAGGCAGGGTGCAATCAATACAAGTAGATTAACATCTCAAGATATAAAATGTTAAGGATGTGAGTATCACATTCACTAATTATACATATATTTAAAATGAGAGAATTATGCACCAAGAGAGGTTTTTAAAAGTGTTCGGTGCTTACATTTGGGGACAATTCTTAAAAGAAACCTCAACGTCTAAGACTAGATAGCTTTCCAAAGTACAGAAATAGGCTCCTCAGTCCAAGCTCTGTTGAAATGCTGTAAATCTTGAAAGTCTAATTCTGTATCTCTGGAGGAGACCTAACCACCTCTACATTTCTGTACAGTCAACAAGAGTTGTATGCCATTAAAGGATCAGATACTAAATCGTACAGGTACACTACAACATCATTTCACACAATCTCACTAATTCAATATCTGTTATTTCCCCTGAAACTGGTGGGCATCTAATTTACAAAGCTGTGAAATGGACATTTTCGTTATTAGGCATTTTATGAAAAAAAAAAAAAAAAAAAAAAAAAAGCCAGGAAGGAGAATAAAAAAAGTATATAGGAATGAATTAACAACGTATTCAGTCCATTGCTGCCCCAGGACCTGGAATGACATCTTTCCCTCACAAAGGTTCACAGCTTTCAGATTATCCTGTCTGCATAGCAAAGGCTGGAGCGGCTGAGCCAGAAACATGTTGTACCTAGCCCGTAACACCAGCCTAAACTGTAGCAACAGTGTCAGAAATGGACCAAATCTAAGGTTGTGCAAGGGACATCTGAATCTCCTTGGCTCCTTGGCATCCTGGCCTTGAGCACAGTCCTGCCTGCGATGATCAAACCACACAGCTCTGGTGGGGAGTAAATAGCTTTACATTCATAAAGCCTTTTATTTTTTTTCCCCACCTGCCTTCTATCTGCAGCTTTAACATCACCCCAGATGTAAGGACTATACGCATATTTTGGTAATGTTCTATAAGGCATTAAGTTCTCCATTGGATGGGTATCCCAGTGTTAAGGCATCCCACAGCCAGCACGCACTGACAGGGACCCCCGCAGAGAGCGTCAGATGTGATAGCAAATGCAACCATGCTCAAAAGATGGCAGCTGCCAGAGGGGACTAACTAACAAGCTCTTAAAAATATGCCAATTTTAACTTCAACTGACAAAAGAGAAATTCATACAGTTGGTGGCTAGTGCAAAAGCAGGAGGCACTTTGTTTCACACACAAACAAACCTTTTGAGGTTGCTGGGCTGAGCAAAGAGGGTGCAATTGTCCCCCATTCCTTCCTAAATAAAAAAAAAATATTGAATGGAGACATCAACTCAAACACTTGTATTTCAGGCTAATGTAGTCCAAGAACTCGCATAACGAGAAGAAAGATGATACAAACGTCTAATTATGTTTCTGAACAAATTGCTAATATCAATTCTCCAGAGAGCTGACCTTTCCAAGAAAGTTTTCAAACAATGCACAAATGAATCTCTTGATAATCCTTTTTCTAGACAGAACATGACTGGAGTGGGAGATATTTGGAAGTTTTTTGCCTATAACAACATATACAAGAAAGTAACAAAATGTGAACACTCTCATCATACCAGGATACTCCTGTAAACCAATGCTTATTTTTTTGCTGATTATACGTGCTGCTAAAAATCCACAAAGGAAAGCTATTAAAAATAATAAAATAACAGGTTTTCTTTAAATAATACTTTAATGCCATAGGAGATATTGTCAATTTTGCATCAGGATCTCACGATAATACAGTCTTATTTATTTTCCTATCTGTGCTAGTCTTTACAGGTAGATAAAGATGTAGCAAAAAAAAAAAAAAAAAAGCATGTCTTATATCCAATATACCGCATATAATGTTCCTCTTTGTTCCAGGTTTTTATTGTTTTCCAGTCACAGCTTGTGACAAATCACAAATCATATTCCTAGATACCCGTTGGGCTTTCTTCAATAATAATTAATCATCCTTCTGCTGCCTTTAGGTATGTCCTCTGTTCTCAGGCTATTATTATCCACACACCCAGGAAGATGCTATGTGTTCCTTCTGTTCCTTGTGCATCCCTGCTAGAAACAAAGCCTTCTTTTGTTAGCATGCCATTATTTTCCAGAGAAGTTATTTTTGCTTTATAGAGATGGTAAAATAATCAATACTCTGTAAAATGGGCAAAATCCTTCTCTTTCATTAGAACTCCGACTGCTGGTAAGTTTATTTTTGATGAGAGAGATGTATGGGATGCAATGTTTTGAGTATGAAATATAGGGACTGTTGTTTTTGAAAGAACCTTGATATATCATTATTTTATTTGAATTATAGTGTAGAGGCTTCATCACCCAAGGACCACAAGAGATTGTTGTTGTTCTGAAGTGCCTGCACACACAGTTAATAGGGAATTTTTACCGAAACACAACACCCCAGATTTTTATTGGATGCTGCCAATTCTTTGAAATTTTCCATCAACGTTTTTCTATGAAATTTTCTATTACTGTTTTGTTTTGAAAAAAATCCTCATAAATATAAATTTTTAACTTTTTCTAAAACAAGCAATATTTTTCAGTTGGAAACATTTTGTTTAGAAATTTAAATTATTGCATAGCAAGAGGATAGTAATTTCCAGTGTAATTTTGCTCTTTCAGCTGTTTTGTTTTCTCGCCTTCAACTATCTGAGTCAGGGAAGTTGACAACATTTCAGCCTTTTATTCTGATTTGGGATGCTATTTTACTTTCAATCCCAAATTTTTTCAAGAAGTGGAAAAAAAAAAAATTCCTCGCCAGCATCTACTTGCAGGTTACGACGGGCTCACCTAAGAGCAAGAAGCAAAACAGAGAGAGGTGCTGGGCTGCCCAAGGGAGCAACAGGGCTACAGTGGGAAGGATCAAGGCAGAGAAGGAAACTTTCCTCTTTGGAAGAGCTCCTCAGAAATAAATGAAGTCACTATATTCCTAACACAATTTTTCCACAGACTGCATGGTATGGAGAAGAGTTGCTGATCCAATAGGTAGGAATATCTATTGCCCAGTGACTCCAGTCACAGCTAAAGGGAGACTGGAAAAGGGTCAAAAGCAAGTCCTTAGTACCAGAGAAAGAGGCAATGACCTCATTACCAAGTGCTACACAAAGCCCTAATTAAAGCACTCCATGCCTTTTGCAATTTTTCTGTTCTTTTTGTTCCATCCCACAAGGAACACTGTAAATCCTGCCTTGTGACTTGTTGTCAGCTTAATACACGGGGACAAAAATGCATCAAATGCTTGAGTAAACTGGGTTTTACGGTGTTTGCAAGATTAGGACAGGATTTGTTGCTCGAGCAAAGTGGATCATCCACTTTCCTTTGTGGGTGATTTGCATTACAAACATCTCTCCTTATATTACAAAAGCAGAATTGAAATCCTGAGCCAAGCAGCTGACTTCCAGCCTCCCTGGAAGTACAAGATTTCTCCCCTGAGGTATATTTTTTTTTTCTGGTTTAATTTCTAAGACTTTCAGAGACTTAACATTCCAGTGAGTTAAATTTACATCACACTAAAAACTAGTCTTTTTTACTGTTATTGTAATTAGAGTTTTCAGATGCCTTTGGGAAGTTCCTGTTATTACTTGTCCTGTGGAGACACTTCACTAAACCCCAATTAACACCAAGGACCAGCCTAGGGTGTACTCGAGGGGAGCTTATCCTGGCGTCTACTTCTTGCTTCCCTACACCAAGGATAAGCATCAGAGCATGGATCCTGGAGCAATTCCATGGCTAATTGGGAGCAAATTCATAAAGAAATTGCAAGTAGTACTTATTCTCCATGCTGAAAGCACCAACTGGCATTGCATCCTGGTTTTTGACATAGGAAACCCAGCCATACACCTGTTCATTAGATTAGAGCTGTTTATGCTTCTATTCTGCAAATATTTCTTTGCAAAGGCTGCTTTAGTAGGTACTTCTATAAAATAATTTCAGATCTGTAAAATTTCCAGAGCTACACTATTCCTCTTTTATTAACAGAGCCATCTTCCCTCCACTTAGCTTTTTTTTTCCTGGCAGACCATCATAAAAACCATTTTATGTCCTTTTTCAGCTGCAGCTGTCATTTACCACTTACCATGTTCTTCTTAATTGATCTTTTCTGGGTCAACTTCCTCCGGCCCACGGCAATTTTGGTTCCCTCAAAGTGGAACACGCAGACAAAAGTCAGAACTTTTCAACGGTGTTTCTATTAAATCTAAACTGTTGAGGGGAAAAAAAAGAATCACTTTAATGTCATTTGTATTTGTAGGAGTAATTTCTGAGCAAAATATACAAAACTACTATAACAGTTTGACTTCCGTTCAACAACACTCAGGAGTACCCTTTCTCTCTTTTTTGTCTCCCACTCCTCCTTCTTCACTGGTAGGAGAGAAAGAGGAGGAGACAAAAAGGAGAAACAATGTCTAACGAAGAAGAAAATTAAATTTTATGTATATATTATATATATATAGTATATAAATTTATTACATCTCTATTCACCAATTTAGTTTTTAGGTGAAAAACAGAAAAGTACCAAATTTCTTTTTCTTACATGATCTGATAAACGATACTCTAGGGCTCTAATCTCAGTTTCTGTCTTTGCACAGGTTGATTATGGTCTTGGTACTGTCTGTTAGTGTCTCTGGGCATCAATTTTTCAGCCTCAGGGTAAAAGTACTTCCTTGATCTGTCCTTCTTGATCACTTGGAGGACCTACTGCCCTCCACCCCAGCACATATCGCCCAGGGATGTTCAGCATTGTTAAGCAGCAGTGTGGCTACCATGCACGTGACTGTGACTAATCCATACCATCCCTCTTTATGTGCACTGGAACACAGGTTGCATCACACTAGTTCAATAGCTGACTGATAATCTGGCAGGGAAGGCAGTCCCATCAGTTGTCGCAGAGATTTTGTCTCCAGATTACAAGGTTACATGTTTGTCTGCTGGATAATTTCTACTCTGAAGAAGTGGAGCTGCATTGCTTTCATAACCCTTAAGGGTATGACAAAGAAGCTGTCTAACCTTATTCTTTGCCCAAGATGCAGTTGAGTGTAAATTAATGTAAAAGGGGAAATCTTTTAGCACTCTGCAGGGATGATCAAATTATCTCTTTCCATCTAGATAGCAGCAGCTGCACTAATTGCCATGCTGCATTTGGCTTCTCTGTGACACCACTGTCACCAGAACCAAATTGCTTCATTGATCAAGATCTTGAGCAGTAATGGTGGTAGAAAAGATGCCACGGGAACAGGTCAGAACCCTCTATTTCAATCAGAAGAAAAATCTAAAAAATTGAAAATACACCACAAAATAAAATCTGTGACATATTTCCAGTTGGGGTTAGCACAAATTTAATTTACGCAATGTTGACCTAATTTGTTTTTAAAATGACAAAATGTTTCACCTTATTTAGTTGTTAGATGTGATTTATTGCCTTGGCTAGCTTAGGTCTGAATTCATATTCAAACATTAAACAGGATGCACGAGATGTAATATGTTGTGAAAATAAATGTTAGCGTTACAGTCCAAATGAAATTATTTGGAATGATAACATTTAAGAGGCTTACCTTATCAAAATGACTCATGCTTCTCTTAGAAAGCCAGCTGCTTGGTATTAGTGAAATGAAGCAGGAACATAAGAGTAATTTGTCTGAAATTTTTCCTCATCAAAACTCCTGTTGAAGGTGAGACACAGGCCCAGGTTGCTCAGAGAAGCTGTGGATGCCCCATCCCTGGAGGGGTTCAAGGCCAGGCTGGATGAGGCTTTGAGCAACCTGGGCTAGTGGGAGGTGTCCCTGCCCATAGGATCTTCCTTTTTGGCCAGTTCATGGCCATAGGCTGGTGTGATTGACCTCACTGTGAGAGGACTGTGCTGACAGAAAACAGCTACTTTCAGATTTCCTACATACACTTTAGGTGGGTCTCCTGCTGACTTCTTCTCATTCAGATGGCTGGAGGATCCCCAGAGAAGTCTGATGAGGACAATACAAAAGACACACACTTCATCAGAGAGTGGGACAAAGACAACTGGAATATTTGCTTCTCTGTCATCAAAGATTCTGCTACCCTGCCAAGCACAAAGGCACAAAATAAATTCCCCATATACTAATTCCAAAATTAAACACAAAAATACGAGTGAAGCCTGATTCAAAAAATAACAAGAATTCTAATAACAATTCATACAATCTAGTTAGTCGCAATAGAGGTGGATATAATTTGTTAGTTCTTACTTTACAAAATATAAAGATGGAAGAGAGAGGTCCCCAGTGAGACAGAGTAACCTCCTCTGTTCAGATGTTGCCTTTGGGTTATGAAATCTGATGTATCACATGTACCCACTATCCTTCACACCGTCCAATTATCCTGTCCACTATCCAGCTGTCCACCATCCTTCAAACTGTCCAACTGTTTGAATAAAATGGGACAGAAAACTCAAAAAACCTGCTCCTGATCCCAAAATCCCAGTTAGGCTTTTCAGAAGAACATACAACTCCTATACGCCACCTTGAAATCGCAGAGATTTCAATATTCTTCTCTTATTATAGACTAACTTTTGGACATCCTCTTTAAAAAATACCATAATGACAAGCTGTTTTAGGGTCCAGACCTGCAGTATTCAAGTAGACACAATTTCTCTGGGTGGAGACATGAGTTTTACTGTGACAGGACCACAGGACAGATCCTAAATTTAACAGTTGTCTCTGGTTCAGGGCTGTCTTGGTTGCAGAGATTTATTTCAGAGGGTCTGAGCTACCTTGATGGATGGAGCGATGCTGGCTGGTTCACTTTCCTCTGGGTTGGACTCTGGCCAGTTTTGCTGCGTGGTAGGATTAAAAAAGTTTGAAACAGTTTTGTATGAATTATGGCTCAGTGCTACAGTGAAGAGATCTGTAGATCACAGTCTGGAGGAAATGAAGAAAACAGTGATGGAATGACAAACTGAAGCACTACATTGCACTGGCAAGTTCTCTGTAGAACTCATATTACTTTAAGCACCTACCAGACATGAAAAACACACACATAAAAATTTAGTATTTTTGCAAATCCATAAGAGACTCCACAAGACAGTGAAATATTCCAATTTTAATCAGCTTCAATGTATAAAAACTAATCACATTTTACCAGAAATACAAAGATGCACTTAGGAAGCTCAAGGATGGGTTAATCTTAACGTAACACCGTTGCATCAAATCTATGCCGAAACATTAAAGGACCATAGCCCGTGGGGGTAGAGGCAGTTATGAGAAAGCAGTCCTCCAGGTTGCTCCAATCTTACAGCACCACAGGCTTTCTTTTTCGAGTCTTTGAAGTTTTCATTTGGCAGGTTAATGAGACAGGTTCTGGAAGATCTTCTGGAAAAGGGCACAGAAATTTTAGCAATCAAACAAAAGTGGTCACAGCTTTAAATTGGTCTCTGGGCAAAGATCCTGAGATGGGGAAAATTTAAAAAAAAAAAAAAAACCACAACGATATTTATGGCTCATTTGTAGATGTCACTGCTGAAAAGCAGACAGAGAAAGTCACACATTTATAAACATTTTAAAATATTAATTTTTGAACAAGCGGTGGACAGGAGCGTCATGTTTTCCATGAGCTCACATGTATTAGGTGGCATGTTTTATCTTTCTAAGGGAAAAAAATACAGAAAATAAACACAGTGTCTTTAGGCTGAGATTAAAAAGCATTTTTTTGAAGCAAGTTAATGCTTAGAAAGTTCAAGTGCCATGGCAACTCATGCATATTATTATTTTAAGAAAACATACTCTCTAAGATACACGGACAAGAACATTATATTGATATGCTTGCAAGAGAGTACCTACGTTTCTTTATTTGACCAAACAGATCTGTTTTGAAGCTAGGGCTGGAAACTAAATGAAAGGCCATACATCTTAAATCACGGTTTGAATTAAGTCACACCTGGTAGCGAACAAAACTGTTTCTGCTAGTGGATAATACATGGCTTCATACTTCATGCTTTCCGCTTGCCCTCTTCTCTCCTTGTTGCAAGGAACATGCTGAGATTTTGCCAAATACGCACCATAAGTATGGAAAAGTGGGAGGCACTGCATTATACGAGTCATGAGCTCCCTCTCATGCTCTGAACAGTGTTTGAAAAACTGGTAAAATCCCATTTCCCCTACCAAAGTTCAAGCACGGATAATGTGTCTCAATGCCATAAATGAGAGCAAATTTAGGGAGGATTTTGCTTCCCCATCCACAGCTGCATCTAGCTCTTGGTATCCCAGCCAAAATCTTAGCAAAAGCCCTGTTACTTCTACCCTTACTTCTATCAGGCTCCAGAGACTTATGACATACTGATTTGCCAGAGACTTAAAAAAAAAAAAAAAAAAAAGAAAAAAAAGAAAAAAAAGCAATGTGGCAACTTAGGAATTATGCAATTAACTCCAGCTTTCACCTACGCATGGAGCTGAGATGGCTGATCTGGAAACACAGCCAAGCGGTTAGTGCTCATGAAATATTTTGCAGTTGAGAAGTGCCTTGGTAAGAGCAACAATTTTTTGTTGTGATCATTATGGAAGTACTTTTGCATGCTGGTCTTCATACAGCTAGAGGCCGTTTTGGTATCTGCAGAGCTCTAATGACAGCTTGAGCTCTTCTCTCCTTCCTCCTATGTTATTAAAATAAACACGCAAAAGTTTCTGTAGACAGAAGGGCTCTCAATTATTAGAAATTTCACCATGCCATCCAGAAAACAGCTCTGTTTGCAGACTATCCAAATTGTTTCATGACGATTTGGCAGATCTCTAATTCAGAAGAGAGGAAAAAATTCTCTGAAGTTGACAGTGGGAACTTGCAAAGCTGTATTTCTTACCAACAGAGCTGACTCACAGTTATTCATTACTCACTCCTTATGGTGGGTTGTTACTGGAATCCAGTCCCAGATGGCAGGTTAAGCTGCAGAGAAGTGCTCTCTATTTACCATACTGATGAGACATGCAAAAGTGAGATGGTGTATTAGGAAGGCAGGCTGTTCCTTAGACCCATGCACTCAAAAGTCTCACTTTCAGTACCTCCCTTTGCACCTAACTGCCTCCTGCCACATCTTTGGCTGAAGACACCTTCTTCGTTCAACTTTTGGAGTAGTGCAAATGAAGGGGATAAGGGGGAAAAAAAAAAAGACAGCAACACATTTTTTTCTTTTTTTTTTCTAAACAGAGTACCTAACTGAATGTGACAAAGAAAGGATAGTATAACCAAACCATTCATTTGGCCCTTGATCCACAAAATCAGTTAAGCACTGTTGTACATTTGACTTGCTTTTTGCTGTGAAAGGGATTTGTAGTTTAAAGGAGATACAGAAAGTCTTCCATGCTGGAGTTTGGTATGGGAAATAGGTCCCAGAATCCAAACCATATGCCAGATACTGTCCTGGTTGCTCACAGTTCTGTGCAACATCAACTTTTTTTTCTTTTCTTTTTCCCCTGTCACTTCAGGAACACCCGCTTGTCATCAAGCTCTAGTTATAAAAGCAGTACTCTAGGTACTTACATGTTAACCAAGTTTAGAGCAAAATTAAACATAATGAGAAGGTCCACGGTCAGACCATGGAAATTCAGGCTATTCCATCTGTGCAAAGCTTCATCCTAAAGCAGTCTTTGTTTCAAATATCTTCTGTTAATTAGCTTCACGAACTCCATCTGCCAAACTGAGAGTGGGCTGTCTCCATGCATTTCCAGTACTTTGAACAAAAGACTATAAGTAACTACTCAGATGATGCATTTTTTATAGCACAGAACCCTGAAATACTAATGAATGGCACAAGTCATTAATATGTGGATGCCCTGTCCCTGGAGGTGTTCAAGGCCAGGCTGGATGAGGCTTTGACGCAGCTGAGTGGTGATTTTATTGAGCACGATAGCACAAGAAATTTAGGAATAAGGAGGTGTTTGGTACAAACTGGGTAACCTCCTGAATTGTCATACTTAGGATAGCATCAACCTGCTGTTAGAATAACCCTGGTGTTTTGCTCTCAGAAATCCTGCCTTGTCACATACATTTACTGCCTTCCAATTGAAAAAGTGCTTGCCTGGGCTGCCACGCACTTTCTCCAGATACTTTAATTTAAAAAAAAATTCTGATGTGTCTGTGGGGGCATTGATGAGGGTGCGCTTCATGGAGACCAATTTACTGAGTACATCCCACTTGGGTATCTGATTTGTTCTTGCTCCTGATGCTTCCCCAGAGCAACACACCTATGCTCCAATTCTTAAACTGTGAACATGCTCTATGCTGCATGAAAACAGCACAATCCAGTCCTAAATATGCAGTTCCTCTAGAAAAAAAAAAAAGTGACAATTTTTTTGTTGTGCTACTTTATGATCCAGCCCCTTCACATCAACTTTACACAAAGAGAAATAACAATCTTAGAAGATGAAAATTCAACTGAGTTTAATGACGCAAAGACTCTGGAGTCTGCTCACAGACAATTTTTTTGTTGTGCTACTTTATGATCCAGCCCCTTCACATCAACTTTACACAAAGAGAAATAATCTTAGAAGACGAAAATTCAACCGAGTTTAATGACGCAAAGACTCTGGAGCCTGCTCACAGCAATTTAGCTGCCTACAGAGTTTTAGTATTTCATCTGCTGGCTTTCTACTTCGTGTTTTGAGCCAAAAGCCCAGGGCAGACTGCTTTTTTCACCTTTGCACAGAAGTAGTTTTTTTTTAAAGTCTTAATTTTTTTTAAGTTACTGTGGCAAAGTAACTTCACAATTGGAAATTGACAAAATAGAGCAGTCCAGGCAGTTCTGCTTCAGGTCCCTTATGCATCTCTAATTAGATTATATTTATGGTGTGTTCTTTTATAACATGATAACTATATTAAGAAATGTAATGGGAATAATTCCATGAAAATATAATATTGCAAACTATTTTTTTCTAAACTGCAGGCTCACAGTGACAGGCTGCAAATTCGCCTGAATGCTTTTTAACGTGAGCAGTGTAATAAATTTTGTCTCAACCCTATTCTCAGTAATCAGAGCATCTAAGCCTCGGGCAGATACTCTGTGGTCCGAAATTTCCCTTACTGGGTGAAACTTTTTCCAGGTTTACATGAGCGAAAGCTGGGTCTCAAAATGAAAAATATCAAGTAAGTTTAGCAAAGGACAGTGCTGTAGCTAATGTCTCTAACAAGAAGCTTTCTAATGCGTTCTATGTATTTGCAAACAAATTAGCTGGAGTTTGAACTGATACCTAGCTGAACATTCTGGTTATTTCTTAGCAAAGTGCACTGGGAAATGTGACAAACCAGAATTTCTCGGCAAATTGGAAAATCTCAAGGAAGAACGACATTCCTACCACTCTGAGAATTTCTCGCCACCACTTAGAGTTTAAAAATAAGAAAGGATGTATTAAAAGCCTAGATTTTATCTTAAACTGCAGACTGGGCCTTGAGTCTCAAACACCTTTTATTCTACACACTGCTTTTTATTCTGTGCCTTCCTTGCCTTTGGTTACTCATTTACACAAACCTTCCTACCTTCATCTAGAATAAAAATAAATGTTGTTCTTCACAATCTCAGTGGTTAGAGATTTTAATATATCAGTTACTACTTTTTATTTATCTTTAAGATCAATGGAATAATCACAAGAACAGTAGCATTGCTCACAAGAAAAAGCCAAAGCCAGAAGATTTGAAAGCAAAGTTAGCTCTGGTTTCTAGGGAGGAATACCTAGGTAAAGAAGTCACTCACATATAGGATTTTGAGAAAGATCTCAAAGATCTAATCATTAATTCTCACTGACAGGCAGAAATAACTGAATGATAGATTTACCAACACTTCTGGGGAAATCTTGCCATCTGTCTCCAATCTCTGCGACTACTACTGCACTACTGCTAACATCTGTACACTTCACACATATGACTGAAACCCCTTCATACCATTACGACGCTTTTTCAGTGATAAGAGAACTGGAGTGGTTCCTTTAAAAGATAAGGCTGTCAAACAAGATTGAAATATTTTAATAAGCTTGAATGCAATGTTTAAACAGAAATGAACTGAAGACAGTGACCAGAATCCTGGATATTTGCTTAACATTACCAGCACCAGAACAAAACTAAATCTCTCTGCCAGCATTTCGATGTGACATTAAACATGACCTTTTAAGTAACTGATTGAAATGGGGTTCCTTAAAAAAGAGACATATACAAAATGTCAAGTTAAATACTCCATCCATTAATATTGGTCTCATTCAGTTTAAAAATATCACTGCTTTCCATGGCATCTTATGTTTTTTTAAAGAAATGTGCTGCGTCTAAACTAATAGAAATTAATTCTATCCCATCAGTATCACATAGGCTACTTGACAGCAAACACTCAAATAACTGATTTTTAAAGGCATGGCGATACAAAATCAGCTAATAGACTGAACAGCTCAGATGGAAGTGGAAGTAAATGAAATCATGATCAACCAGGGATTTCCTAAGCACGAGGTAAGAGGAACTAAAGAAATATCAGGTCTCCTATTTTCCCAGCTAGCACCTGGCATTCCCACACCATGAATCCTTATGTTTGCCCAGCAGCATCCCTACCAGATTAGCATGCTGTGCCTCCCTGCTGAGCAGTGCTTGCTAACGTATTCCCCTCATAACCAGGTTTCTACAAAACAGCAGATTTGAAGGGCTAGAGCCCCCTAAGTCAAAGGTCACATTTGCAAAGAGCACCTCTGAGATTTAGAGGACTGAACTTCATCACTTGTAAACTACATCCCAGGATTCGAAAAAGCTGTCCAACAAACATAGGAAATTATACCAGCAAGATATAGGCAAGGAGAAAGAAAGGAGAAGGTTGGGAGGACACGTTCATTAGAAATTAATTCAGATTGCAGTGTTTCATTCTCTGCATTGGTCGTTGCAGAAAGGGCAAGCTTATTTGGCAGAATAACTGAGTAAAGAGAAAAGAATATTACCTATCATTTCATATCCTGAATTTGTAACTTTCTTTAATTCAGAGGAATCCACTCTTACCCATTCCTGGAAGTTTCATAATATAATTTAAATATATAAATAATGTAAATAATGTAAATGATTAACTTCCTAAAGTCATATAACTTTGTTCCAACTACAGAAAAGAAAGCTGACATTGTATGACCAGGTGATGAATTTGTTCAGTTGTAAATCCAGGAAAAGAGGACAAGAGCACTTTGAGGCTACCAAGCAGGAAAAAATGCTTAGAATAAGATTTGAAAGAAAATAAATTCAGTGAGTGGTTTATGACCATGGCTTGTACTTCAGGAACCATGATGTCATGCACTAAGTTGTAGGATGCTCTGGACAGCCCTAACAAAGACAGTCAATAGAAATGGCCTTCACATCTGGAGGTTTAATCTAACCTATTTAATGTTTCAGAATAAAAGTATTTCTAAATGTTTCTTATTTTGTTACAGAGAAAGAAGAACTATATGTTTTTGAACTGTCCTCAAACAAGAAAGTCGTAGGATGCTCTGGACAGCCCTAACAAAGACAGTCAATAGAAATGGCCTTCACATCTGGAGGTTTAATCTAACCTATTTAATGTTTCAGAATAAAAGTATTTCTAAATGTTTCTTATTTTGTTACAGAGAAAGAAGAACTATGATATGTTTTAGAACTGTCCTCAAATAAGAAAGTCAGGTGGCAGTGGAAGAAAGCTTTTCCAAGGGTTTCTGGGACCGCAGTCTGAAAGGTGGTAGCCTATTGATTGACTAAGCTACATCCTTATTGAAAACAAGTCCAATTTTGATCTATGCAGTCACTATTTGACCTTTATAAATCAAAGCACAAACTTGTAGTGCAAGGCTCCAAAGCATATTCACACTTGAAAATGCCACTCAGCAGTCAGTGCGGCAGTCCTGTGGCAGTGCTTCAGCAAATCCGTGCCATGAAATCAGATCCAGCAGGTCACCTGGCCACGAAAAGGCAGAATAGTGCATCACAGCATGTAAATAACTACAGCCTCTAAACCAGCTGCATATGCAACAGATAGCAGTCCTCATTTCCATTCACTCTGAAGTTATTATACATTTCCTTCCTTTCAGAGAAATTTGTGTGGTTGAAGTCCATGTCATATGAAAACTATATCCTTCTGGCCCTTCATTTCCTTCCATTCATGTTTTGGATTGATTCATGGTGGTGTTTTGTTTTGTTCAGCTCCCAAATTTCAAATCATGGTCTGATTGCAGTTGTTATGAAATAGACTTCTCTTATTATTTAAATTTCCTCTCATTAATTTTCAAGGTACAGCCACGGTAACAGGGAGAAAGGGACAAAGCAGGCAGTACAGAGTCAGGTAAGTAGTTCTCGAGGAACAGATGAGCTTGGTAGAAGAGCAAATGGTCTGTGTTCCAAACTGGGAATGTAGTTATTCAGTTTGCAACAGACTACTCTGCTGAAACATACCACACATTTTTCTCCAAGGGACTCCATCAAGTGTGCTTCATAGCTTTTATTGTTTATAAATAAAATTGAGACACCAGGTCTTTTTAGAAGACGCCTTTCTAAAGATAACAAAGATTTAAAACTGAGTCAAATGATCCCAAAATGCACTTGATCCTGAACTGTCCAACGTTTTGGTTCCTGGTTTGAGGATATGTCGATTAGACATGGGTACTACAAAATGGAAATATTCCTGCTTTGGAAAGGGGTGGTGAGATATGGAAAGAGAGAGGAAAGGAGGACAGGAACTATCTATTCCTGGTGCCATTGCCTATTCTAAAGTAATCTACAACTGGAAACCTTTCACACAGACAGATTCAAGAGATGAGGAATATAAAGGAAGGGAAAGAAAAAAGTATTTTTTTTGCTTTGTTTTAAACAGATCCAGAATAAAAGTCAGTTATTCTGATTAATTTCTCCCCTGAATTATATCATTTGGTAATAAAGGCACCTCTACCCAAGAATTTTTTGATTTTCTTTTTCCATTGTAGCTACTTGAAAAATCTCCCTGATCTAGAAGTTATGATTTCAGCAAATACTAATAAAATCTCTATCTACACAAACTTAAAATATATTGCAACATCACAAAGGGCTACATCCAGAGGGAAAGCTGTAAGCATAAATAAATGCCAACACTTGCTTGAATAGCTTCAGCTTTTCAGTATTATCAATTGTGTGTTCTCCAGAGAATCATCTGGTTACTGGGATTTTACACATCTGTCAGCAAAATCAGAGTTCCAAATGCAAAATGAACAGCTCAGGAAAGTTATCTATGCTTCTGACTCCCAATGGGGGTTAAAGGTTGCAAACCAATGCACAGATTGAAATGAAACACTCAGAGCAAGACTTCAAGGTGTGATAAAGACAATTTGTTAAATACTGTTTTCATATCACTCATTTTCTCCAGATCAGTTACTCTGATATTCCTTAAGAAGAGATGCTCTACTCAACATTAACATGTAGAGAATTCCACAAGGCAATTGATTTAAAAAGCAAAGCTGCTCAGGAGATAGAAATTAAGGATATATTCTGTTAAACTATAGCATCAGAGTATCACAAAAAAGATAATGGGCTTCTCATCCAGAAGCACACTATTAGTTACCACAGCTTCATGACAATGCTGTTGACTCTGTCAGGTGGGGACACTTCTAGAGACACAAACAAACTGACTCTACCGGACAGTTCTTTGCTTTGGCTTCACCCACACTCAAAGCTCAGAGGTCAGGAGTAGCAACAAGAGGAGGTATGTCCTCATAAGACATAAAACAAGGAGATTAATTCTCTGAAGCAGACCTGAATTGTGACTTTGGGCAAGATTTTCTGCCCCTCAGAGGCTCAGCTTTCCCAGTAGCCACCAATCCTAGTTCTGCTGATGAGGCTGAAAATGCCAAGAGGCAGGGAAAAACTCAATTGTGTTGCCTTTTCAGAGATTTAGGTGTATTAACTTCAGTCCAAACTCCTCATGAAATCTCTAGTTGCCAGTTTCCTTACATTTAAACAAACCTGAACCTTGACTCTGAAAAACTTATTTTTGTGTTGAAAATCTAGAGCTAAAACTCATCTGTTCTTCTGTAGACCTCACTTTCATACCATTTAAATTACTCAAACCTTATTTATTCATTCAATTTGTACAGTGGTTAAAATAAATAAAGAATTTTAAAACCAGAAACTAATAGAACAACTGTCGTGAGTCAGTGAAATATTAAAAATCTGATGAGGTCATTGATTAAAGTGTTCCCTTCAGCAAGCAGTAAATAAATGACAGCATGAACTCCCATTTGGCTCAGGAACTCAAGCCAGCGCTGCTCACCTCGGTAGCTGCCAAATAATCATTGATTGTGAGGGATCAAACTCTTTGCTAGCTCACTAATATCAAAGCAGAGATATCAGCAACCATGGTCTGCCATCCACAGAAAACTGTCACAGGACCCATCACCGCTTTGGATCTGTGAAGGCTAGACTTACCTTTGGCAGATCCCAATGGTGAGGCTGGTAGAACAGCTTGGACCCACATTAACATGTCCACTGTAGTTTTACTAGAAACCCCCTAGGAATCTTGCTAATTCCATAGAACTTTTTAACATCTTTTGGGGACTACAAAGTGCTTTTTAATCTTTATTTATCCTAATTCAGTTGTTATGAGAGGCAATCAGCTCACTGAAGTACAATCGGATCAGGTCTGTAATTATAGATTAGTCACGGGGCTACTGGAATGACTTGAAAACAGTATTACATGGCATGCTATAAAGCAAAATAAAAAGAAACTATTATTATCGTCTCCTGTTACACTGTCATGTTGAACTGACTTTCCAAATCTCTGCTACAGCAACATGACAAAGCTGTATGCAGGATTTCCAAAGGATCATTCATTTTAATCACAGGAATCACATCCATTAATTATTTGTTCAAAATAGACCTCTTTGAAATAAGTTAGTTGAAGGGCTTACTGATAAAATTTTAGTTTAGACATCTCACGCAAAGATTCTCAAGTGGGGAGGAATTACAGCCAACAGACGCTGGGCTAATGACTTCAGAAAAGGAATATTTTAACTCCTAAGAAACTTTTCATGCTGAGTTTGAAGCCTATTATTTTTATTTCTGGTAGCCATCACATGACATTATTACCATACACAGAACAGGACTGTATTCCTGGGAAGTGAAGGGTTATCCTTTCGCGTGCCTTGCTACCTACTCTGGGCACCAAGCTCCATTTTTCATCTGACAAACTCAAGACTTCTCTCACATCAGCAACTTACATTGTTAGACTTTATTATTGATACTTTCCTACTGGAATGAGAAAGAGTTTTCTCAAAAATATTAACTCTCTTTGGCAAGAAGTACAAGATACAGCACAGCTAGTGCTGCTAGTAGCACGAGCGTGTGAGTTCTCTGTCATTCCTTCTCATATACCACCTTCTTGAAAAGTGCAGCAAAATTTTGACAGCTCAAGTCTATCGTATTTTTCACCAAAAAAAAAACCCTCTTATGTTTTTTTCCCACAGAGAACAGCAAATATTGCTTGCAGTCATACTTCATTTCTTGTCCATTTTTCTAAGTCCAGATGATTTTTTTTCAAAACTAAAACTCTTTAAAGCTCACAGTAACCCCAATGCATTTGGAATCCTGTACATGATTCTCTTCTACACAAGAAAATCTCCTGTATAAAAAGAACAAGAATTAATAAGCTGTTCTTACTTATTTAGTTTCCCATGCTGAAGTCTTTCAAAGTCCTGAAAACCTCCCAAGAGGAAAAAAAAAAAGTAAAGAAAATGCTCTACATCTTCAGAAATCATCTTCAGAAACCTATGGCATACTAATTTAGCTGTATTGTCAGGAAGGATGAAACTACTCACTTCAGTAAAAGTGTTTCAGTTTGGACACCAAAAAACCGCCAAGATGTCAAAAGCATCTTAACATTAATTTCAGGTTTATTTAGATTTCCCCCTGCTTTAAGTTTCAGGAGATATTATCAGACTATCTTAAGAACATCTTGTGAGAAAAACAAAAGGGTTTTACTTGGGAATAAAAAATTGCTATAGGTAACAATATCGTCAACTAAGTGAAAGTGGAGCAAGAGATTCTGCATCTTCTTTTATCAAAACTGGACCAAAACCTTAAGCATGAAGTCAGTATTAAACTTCTGTTTTCAACTGGAATGGCATGTTTTTATAAGAAGTTATTTACAGTAAATATTGTAATATAAACATTGTGCATACAAGAATATCATGCACCTTTTTCCTTTTTTTTTTTTTTTTTAAGATCAACTCAAGCAGCCTCTGCAATGAAACTGGAAATGAAGATTTACCAAGGTCATACTCTTATGCCCTTGACAACTTTCCGGAACTCCATCCAAATTCCCTCTTGCCTTTCAATGACAAGCCTTCAGAGCACCCTGGGGAAATTATTCCAGTTGGTGTTTCTATACAAAGTAGAGAATACAGCTCCTCGACAGCAGATTGACTCTGATTGCACATCTCATATTAGACAACCCCAGCACTCAGCAGGATTTTTGGAGAGAGACTATTGACTTACTGTCCCTGTGTCTCAAACCAACAACCTGTAAATCATATGACAGAGTATATGGGGAGTTTATTTCTGAGGCCAGTCAGGAAGATAAAGAATAAAGATACCCTTAAAAAAGATTGAAACTGGAATCATTGATTTCTTGAGATAAAATTAATAGAGGTTTTTTCTCATCCTCTACAGTTAAATCTCAGACTTCTATCCTGGTGAAAAGTTTTCTGTTGAGTAAAAATCAAACATAATACCAAGTAATCCTTAAGGTAGTTTCTTCTGTTAAACTCATTAAACCCAAATCTATCTTTTTGTGGCAGCTTCATTTTAGTTTCTTGACACTTGTCCATACTGAAAACTCTCATGGTAACATGCGCTTGCAGCCCAGAAAGCAGATTCAATCCTTCCCTCAATCATATCCACTGTGACTCTGCTTGTTGTTATCCACAAACCTGCTGAGGGTGCACTTAATCTATGTGCTATGGACTTGACCTGAAGTTTAGTCTCATTTTTTAATATATATATTTTGGCTGTTGTGCAGAACTGTGGCTTAGCAATTCTGTCCCAAAGTATGACTATTGGCATAACTCTGCCTTTTGATCCAGTTCCTGGTCATTTGTTTTATGAATTAATTTACTTACTTTTGTTATTTTATCTTTTTAATGCAAGCAGGATGCTAGAACAAGAATTATTTTTAAGAGATTATTTTTAAATAGCCATATTCTCAAAGGCTGCGTTACTCTACAGGTTCTCCAAGGGGCAGTGTGGGAATATTTTCAGTGAACTCAAAGGCACCTGAAAACAACAAGACATTTCATTATTTCAGTTATATCAGGTCAGGATTTTATATTTCCCATTGACCACAGCTTTGTTTTAAAGCCAATAATACACCCAGCTACATCAAAAAGCCCTACCTGCAGTGCTATAATCAGAGTCCTTAAGATTAATTGCAGCATCATTACTGTTTGTGTTTTGGGTTGTCCTTGGCACAGCTTCATCGTCCTTGTTATTACAAGCAAAAGCTATCCCAAGCCATGAAAGCCACGCTGCCCAGCTTGGGATGGAGAGGATGTTTCCAGGCTGCAGAATGAACTTTTTGATCTGTGACCTCACATCTGGGTCAATCCCTCCATAAAAATGGCTGTCATTTGAAAAGTACTTAAATGCTTTTCACATTACCTGGTGAAGGGTACAATCCACAACGTATCAGACACTTGCCAAAATGGAAATGGGTGCCTCAGACACGAGAGCTGTGAGGAGCCACCACTAAACCCTGTCATTTCAGGCACTCGGACAGCGGCAGCATCCTAAATTTAGCTTACCTTAGAGCCAATGCCTAAAAGAAGATCATTCTGAAGTGGTGAGAGAATTCAGATTTTGTTGTAAATATGCTTGAAGACTGTCCACAATATGTAACTACATGTCAGGAAACTGCCTCAGAGTAGGGTGGAAGAGACAGCCAGACTGGGATGTTTTGCCTTAACAATGGGGACAAATAAGAATGAACATCATAAATATATATATGAAAACACAGATATTCAAAAGACAGTGTGTTTGAACATCTCAAAAAAGACAAAGAACTTGCAATGAAAGCCGTACCTGACAAATGCAGACAACAGAGGGGATGTTTTTTTCTCTCACAGCGTGTCAGCAGAAGACGAAATTTTGCCATAGGATGTCTCTGAAGCCAAGAGCTTAGCAGAGTGGGATCCTTCTATGGAGAGCAAAAACACGCAGATTTACTATTCTGGTTACAGTTTTTAGGAGGGGTATGACACCTCAGCAATTTGAGGGTAACAGCCCTAACAACTAGACATGGGTGAGACATCTAGAGCTGCCCACGGACAGGCAGAGGCCAGTGAGAAAGGTGCATTCTGGGTCTGATCCAATCTGGCAATTTCAGTCTCTCCAAATTTTATACAATAATTGTTCACACTAAGCACAGCCCTAGAAAATGCTTTCTAGTCCTCACATGAACGGCTAGTAACACCCACCAGCCTTGTGAAGAAAAATCCCCATCAATAGCCAAGCACAGGGAAAGGAAGGCTGGCGAAGCTTTGCACTTCTTGTCATCTAAATTTACAGATTGGAATGAATACAATGAGATCTTAAATTAAGAATCTTAAATCCAAGAGTTCTTGCAACCCCAAATTACTTTATCTGGTCATTTATTTTTATTAGGCTCCTTATGTGTGAGATGATTTATGCAAAATTCCTTGCCTCACGGGAACACACAGTTTTGCTTGTCTTTCTGCAGCATCTGAGGTGGAAAGGTCTAGGTATGAGCCGATGAGACTTATTTGACAGTGACATCACCTGTGGCTTTTTGCATTAGGCTGAACATCCAGTCACTGCTTTGGAATAATCAGAAAGCAGCTCTGATCTGTCAGCCCCTGATAGGGACCTGCAGTGCAGGGGTATGTGGGAAATATCACTGATAAGCTGCTGCCGTTATTACCTGGAAAAATCAATTATCTGCTCTGAGGTAACAACAGTCTGCTGGAAAGATGAGAGAGAAATAGCAGCAAAAGAGGATTAATGGAGCAGTTAGTGTGGTATTGATTGGGCCTCTGGCTTGTGGGGCTCAGTCTGGATATAGCTAAAAAGAAGCAGAAGTCAACCCTACACAAATAACAACAGATTTTTTTTTTTGTGATAAGAGGAGCAGACCTTGCATGCAAAAAATTACACAGTGTGTGAAGCAGCTGTAATGTTTTATGTAGCTCATACTCTCCTAGAATATGAGTGTTATGCAGAATTAAGTCATGCATCTGCATAAAATTTTCATGCCATTGTCCCTTCCACCATTAACGTGAACCACAATGGAGGTGAGAACCTTGTTCGCTAGGCGAGTGTTAAGAACAGAAACTACCAGAATAATAATTGCGAATAAAAGGTGCATGGCAATATTTCAGACAGAATGAACACCTGAGTATCTGTTATTCTGCTTTCAAATGAAAGTTCAGGTTGTTGGCGCTTTTGCAGAGCACAAAGAAAAATCCACCCTCCAGCACTGGCTTCTTAGCTGTTTCACAATCTCTAGGAATCGAGATGATTTCATGCTTTCCAACAGAGTAGGTAGTCATAAAGTGAGAAAAATAAACTGTGGCAGTGGACTTTTTCCTTCTGTTGTCAAAATAGGAAAGCCTTTCCGTGTTTTGCCCTAGGCCTGATGTTAATATAGCATTTAAGACCTAGAAAGGACACTGGAGGAACACAAAAATAAAGCAAAAACAAGTCATTAGTTAAAAGTGGTTAAACCAAGGAAGAACACCAAGGGGTAGAACATGCCATTTGATGACAGGTAGAAGTAAGAGTTAACAATTAGCAAAATATATATTTTATATATATTTGATGCACCTAAGGGCACCAAAATCCATAGGTTCTGAGAATTCATCTTGACATCAACCAAATTCCTCTTTGTTTTCATTCTTACAGAAAGAGATCTGTTCTGCCCAGGGTTATGATACATGCATAAGCAAACATCTTATTGTTAACTGGTAGGTACCTGGTAAATTACTGAAGATCATAATCCCTTAACACTGCTCCTTGTCAAAAAGAACAGTTTATAGAAACTTCTCAGGCATAGAAGAAAAAAAAAAAGCAACATTCTCCCTTAATATATTTTGCCCTGTTCATCCCCCCATCCCTAACCCCACCTGAATGTCACCCATTTGTCACTTGATTATGTTTGTCTCTAGAGGTTGTAGCCTTAAAATTAGATATTTTAATTTTTGAAAGCCTATATTGTTGAAGGCAACTATTCATCTAAGAGGAGACTAGGTGAAAAAACTACCCTGCAAAATTGAAAAAAAAATTATAATAAAATTAATGTTGCAGGTAAATTTTTGGTTTTGAGGTTTTGCAGCTGAGTAGCTAAAACTGAAAGCTCCTAAAACCAACAGTCATTCAACATCAACTTATTTTTTCAAATAGAATCCTGGTGTCAGTGACTGAGAAGACAGTTCTACAGCCACATAGCCTCGAGTAAAGAGCAGGCTGCTATCAGAGGGCACTGCCCAGATCTCCCTTCTGACCTCATTTCTACTTACATTCATTTGTCCACAACATGAAGTGTGACAAATGAGTTTCCAATCAGCTTTGTCCTTGGGGCCACTACAGAGATGCACAAGCCTGATAAGGAAGGTTTCAGTGACACTCTTGAGCAAGCTGCATGTAAGAGAAAGTAATTCAGAAAAAAAACCCCAAAACTTTGGAGAGTCAGAATATAAATATTTCTAAAAATAATTAAGTGCGAATCCCACAGAACACAAAATTATTTTTTAGCCTCAATTTCACTTTGGCACAACACAATTATAATTAAAACCTAAGCAGAGTAAGGATATGAAACAAGATATCAGCAGTGCTGAAAACTTCAGGCCAGGAAATTACATAAGAAATCTGTTCAATTGCAGCACTTAATTGGATATATTGCAACAATTTAGATACTGAAATGTCTGAATAAAGCACAAAAGTGTATTTTGCTATATCCATGTGAAAGCAAAGACAAGCAAGAACATGCACCAAACTAACATTGGTCAAAGTTAGTATTAAAAATCCAAACAATTCCCTGAAATTGCCAAGCTATAACATTCAAAACAGTACTACACTCTTCCAACGTACTGCAATTAATCTGGAGATCGTAAGAGACTAATCTCTTTAGCCCTCTCCACTGACTATTCATAGCAATGGCACTTAAAGCATTTAAATATATTATTCATCAGAGTCTAGAGGCAGAGACTCAGAAGTGACTCATTTACACACTCCATGGAAGATTTCAGTAGCGGAGGCCTGGGAACAAGGCTCAAACCGCGTCTTTCATGCTGTGTGTTGTTTTATTTAAGCGAAGCACTGTCCCAGCCATTCATAAATTACTGATGCCTTGCATCCTCCAGTCCATCTGTTCCTGCAGGGCTGAGGCAGGGAAGGTGTTCACTGATTCATAGGCCTTTCAGCTTTTCCAGAGCACACCTTGTATATTTATCTGCTGCCTTCACCATACAGACCCAACTATTCCTAAGGAGGAAAATGTGGATGTGGATTAGAAAAGGGAGCTACAGCGCTGATTTGGCCTCAGTGAATCTTTCAACACAACCTTACTATGGGATCTGTGTCCTAACTACAACCAGCCAGAGGCACAAGGACTAGAACAGGATTTATGACTCTTGTTTTGAGCACCCAAGCAAATCCCCAGGGTCCTGGTGAGACACACCACAGAGCCAAGAATATGTTGGTGAAGATCACAGGGGCGTGAAGAAGGAGGTGAGGAGAACACTTTGTTCCAGACATCTGTGTTAACTTTCCTTCTGCAGAAGAAATGCAAAGAGGTGGAGCAGGATACTACTCAAGATACAGTTAAACTTCCTTAATGTCTCCAAAGTGACGAGTATCACCAACGAACAACATTTCAGGAGTCTGCTGAAGCTTCAGAAGAGCACAGGGATACGGTTACAAAGACAACTGATGCAAGCTAACTGTGCTGGGCATCCAGCCAGAGGTTTTTTTCTCCTACCTGCAATTTCAGAGTGGATGGAGAGTAGAGTTAAGAACATATTTTCTTAACTACATTAGTATGCCCAAGGCTGGCTGTCCCAATTCCAATCCAAACACACCAAAGGAAATAAATGGTTTGTTTAGAGTTTGGTGTGTTAACTGGGTAATTTCCAACTCCTTATTCCCATCGCAAGCCAAGGAATCCTATTAAAAGAAAGGAATCAAGAGCACCAAGATTTTGCCTAACTTTATGACATCTTTTCAAAACATTGGCTAAATTCTGCAGCATCTCTTGCAAAAACTTCCATCCTCAGGCTTTTATGGCTGGCCTAGGTTATAGGCCTGTTTGGAGTAAGAAATATTTTTCACTGAGTTATGGTTATAAAAAATTAGTCAAAGCATGTTCTGGTTCACTGCTGGAGCGTCATGGAATGGATACTACATTTTAATTATTTGCAGCAAAGTTATGGGCTAATCCCATGCACAATAAACTCACTTGAATATTCAGTCTTGGTCTTGAAGAATTTTAGAGATTTTTAAGACATCCTGAAGTTACCACATCAAAGACACATCACCAAATAAAGTTTCAAAGCTGGCAGTTGGATGTTTTCTGATGCAACATCCCTTTTGCTGTCCACATTGGGGTTAGGGATCAGGTGGAAACGCTGGCAACATTCTCATAGCTACGCTTTCTAACAGTTTTCTCGAACAGCTTTTTCTGAAAAAAGCTGCTGCCGTTATAAAAGGTTTTACACTCCTGGCATGCTCTAGTGAAGATCAAACCCATCTTTCTCTTTCCTCCTGTGCAGTAACTGTTTTCCATCTCAAAGCTTTCAAAGTTTCCAAACATTCCCATTCTGAAGACATGAAATTCAATACACATTTCCTTCATCCCCGCAAGGGAAAGAAAAAAAACCAGCTATTAGGAGGTGGGGACAATGACAATACCATTATCCACACAGTTCAACACCCATTAAGGTCAAGTCTCTACTATTCTAGCTATGCTCAGTAGCTACTTTCAGGCATACCACCATCTCACAACGAATAAAAAGCAATTGACCTCTAATGACAGACTTCCTATGAGTGTGGTTACTACAGCAGGTAAATGTTCTAAAGCCAGTGGTAGTTTGCTGCTTTGTAATGTTACAGAAATACAACCATGCCTTGAAATCCAAGTCTCTAATGTGGAACAGAGGCGGGGGGAGGATCGAAGTAGGAGTTTCTCAAAATCCAGTGGAGTTGTTCCCCCCACCCTCCCACCAGAAATCCTACCGTGGAGTCAAGAATCAAGGAGAGGATTGTCACTACTGGCACATTTATCAGAGTTATACTTTTGCCTAAATATTTTAAATCCTGAGGGGTTTTTTTTAGAAAGTACCAGCCAGCTTTTCAGTATACGACTTTGGCAATGTGCACAGCACTTTGAAGCCAAATGAGAGCTTTCTCTTTACTGAACTTCAAGCTGGCCAAAGATGTACTAACTCCAGTCAGGAGCTGTGCAAACAGCTAGTGCAGGTGCTCTGCTCCACCTAGTAAACCAGACAAATTACTTTTCTGAAAACAAGTTACACTGCTTCTAGATTCAGACTCAAAATATGGGTGGAGAATCATATGCTTGCCTGTCTGTGAAAAGATGCAGTCACTGGGATAGCCACCTTGATATGAAGCCAATTCTCACCAATATACAAAACAACAGCTCCTACTATTTCAACACTAAACCTCTATTTTCTATAATAGTCTGAGTAACACATTATCTTGATGCACTTGATCTTATATTAAAGTATAAAACAAAAAAATACAGTCCAGTCTAAAGAAAATATAGTCCAGATTTTTTATCTTTTTTTTTCTTTAAATAAGAGTGGAGAAAACAATCTCTATCTGATAAAACTACAGCTCATCTTACCTCTGGCTAAAAGTCTGCCCTGTTGAGTAGTGTTCATCTCTCTCTGGGACTGCAAATTCTTAATGCAAGCAGGCTCACCCCATGTTCCAGCCCCCCAACACAATAGCTCCAGTCCCTGCAAGTTTCTGGGGCAATCCTGTATGAAGCTGTAAGGAGTATTTTAATTTCAAATGAGGCTCAGTTCATGGGAGATTTGAAGAGTCAAAAAAGAAAGGGAGCAAAATATGTCTCTTTTTTTAAAAAAAAAAATAAATTCCCTTGAACACTTTTCCTTGTATTTTCATAATTAGAAGAAAACTCCTTAAAGGCAACATAACAGCAGCAACAAAGGAAGAGGCAGAATTCAAAATTAGGTACATGATTTGTTTCTCATTTGAATAGTGGCAGCAGAGTGAAAAATAAGAAAAAAAGCCTGTAACAAGAGATGAAAATACTGTAGGAGGGACATATTCATAAATCAGTAAGTTACAGTAGCATATTCTAGCTCTAGGGTAGAATGGGCTGTTTGCATTAAAAAGATGTAGATTTAAAATGCAGTAAAAAGCCAACAAAAAAAATCAATAATGTTACATTATCATTCAAACAGTCATCACAAGCAGTGCCACAGCAATCAGTCATATTTACCCAGGCCCTGTATATAGTAATCCCCCTGATCCCTATATAATTGCCAGCTTTGCCTTTTGAATTATCAACAGCTCTCATAGCTTATTGCTTCGTACTTTCTTAATAAGCACCCGCAATCAATAATCCTGCCACTGCGTAAGCGGCAACCAGCCGGCCAAACACAGGGTGTAAGTGTTTCAGAAGTGATCATTACAGGGATATGAATGACAAGGTGACTGTGCTAATGGGATAGGCTTGGAGTAAAAACATAATTTGGAAAATCTGCTTACAGGAGTGCACGAATGCTTTGCCATGGCAAAATGGTATTTCTGCAGAGGGGAATATTTACCCTTAAAAGTGAAACCTCAAATCCTCCCAAGGGGAATTTTTTCTGAGATGCCAATCACCATCACCAGACTTTCATATCTCATCATCAGCACAAAACATTCAGCATGTCTCCAGCCTATTTATTTCATCTGGAAATGCAACACTCACTGCTTCACACAAACTCTGGAATGATTGGTAACATGGATTGCATGCAAATCTGAGAATTAGTGCCACTTTGCTGACAATGGCTTAAATACTTATGCATATAAAAAGTCCCCCCCAATCTTTTCTACTGCTACTCCCTCATTAAATACCAACACAGAAAACGTAAGAATTAATTCTCAAACATAAGCATAAATTTGACAAATCAAAAGAAAAACTAGTCCAGGTTCCCACAAAGGAGATTTGACCAGAGCCAAATTTTCCAAAGTGTTCAGTACCCACATTGGACACATCTCCAAAGGAACTCAATACTTAGTTAGCCAACAAAAATGAGGGTGACAGGTTTTCAAAATATCCTACTGAAATAAATGGTCATTTTCTTTCATTCACCATAGAGGCTGCAGGCACGGGGCTCTTAAAAATCCTATTTAGGCACAGGGATTCATTCCACCAGGAAATACTCATCACTTTTGAAAATATACCTGCTTATTTAAATGTCTAAATGGACTGTTGGTCTTTTTTGTTTGTTTTGTTATCCAGTCTGAAGACTCCTTAGGAAAGGGTGTGAATTGAGTGGCAAAATGCTTTCCATTTGGATGCTAACGAGAAGTGATATAATGATCTCATTAAATTCATCCATTCTCATCATATACTTAAATCCATTGTTGTTTGGAGATTACAGTGCATAGGAAGATAAAAATCCTGTCAATTATTCAAATACACAAGAGATGTCAAGAAAAATTATATTTACCGACTTTCGCAATCCTACTTTTAAACTCACAAAATCTCTGTGGTACAGCTGGAGTTTGATCAACAGGAATACATGACAAACTTATTTGGAAAGCGCTATTAAAATAGAGAGTTTTACCTTGATTATGTTAACGATCAGTTAACATTTGTCTTTGTTGACAGGTGTTTTATTTAAACATTTTATATTGATCAGTTTTGTTATGTATTATTGATTTTTCATCTTGGCTTCTGAGATATTTTAAATAGAAACAACGCTTATTTATTCTGCAATGAAAACTAAACTGTATGCAAGAAAATGTAAGAAAATAAACCTCCACAGTGGCCTGTCCTTCAACAAACCCATCAGTGCCAAGGCTTCAAATAATCACTTATTTCCTGTCAGTCCCATTTGCAGACAAATCAGGTTTAGGTGCCTATTTTTTTTTTTTTTTTCTCTCTGAGGCTTCATTCCCCAACGATCTTCTATTTTTTTTATTGCGTTTTACCATGTGAACCACTAGCAGGCTCTCCCCATGAAGGACATGCTAAAACTGCATATCCAAAAGTCCGGCACAGTACCCAGCCTTCTAATTAGCTACAAAAATTCATTGCTGGCATTTTGATATGCACATCATCACACCACCCAATATACAGAGCTTTCGGCAAGAATGTTGGTGAGGGATAAGATGATAATGATAGGAAGCTGATGATTAAACAGCATACTCTTAAGCGACCACTTCTGCCACTTTTAATTAGCTTGTGTGTCTGTCTGGGAGCTTTATGCCATTACCCATCACAGCAGCACCAGCTAGGCACTACAGTCCCTCAGTAATCCCATCACTCTTCAGCCCATTGCCTGCCCCACCTGGCACTTTTTTTTTTTTGAGGGAGAAAACTGCATTAAAGATGAATTTGCACATTATTTCGCTTCTGCTTGTAGGACAATGAGGTACAAGAGAATAAAAAGTTTTTTAAAGTATACTTCAGTGAATTGCTTAGGGATTGAAGCATCACATAGTAGGTGGATATGGCCTGCAAACAGGTCCTGTTAGCAATACAAAAGGGTTGGTTCGTGCCTTTAAGAGTGCTTCTGAAGGAGGAGGCTGGGTGTTTGTGGCTAGTTCAGGAGTAGCCTCCAGGCCTACTGCTTTTCAGACATAGGTTCATCTCCATCTCCCCTCTCCGGCATTTGCATTATTCATGGCCAACTGCACTAAATAGCCTTACCTGTTGGAACACAATAGTGTGAATATTCACTATCTATTGTATTAAAGTACTATTGGCTTTTCCAGTCCTACCTCTTGCTTTTCACCATCCAAGCAGCTATTGACAGAGAAACTACTCAATTAGTCTGGGCTTTTTATTCACTGCTCCTAATTGACACCACCTTCTCATGTTCCTCACTCCCTCACCGATTTGCTTGCTTCAGAAAACTGGGAGCATCCTGCAGCTTCACAGGACTTCAGGTCTGCTATTGGGCTCCAGGCAGGGACCACCAAGAACGCTGTCAAGGAAGGTCAAAGACATGGCTTAGTTCTGGGGACTCTCAGAGCTTGATCTAAAGCTTACAAATATTGCAGGGAGCTTTTTACTTCCTTTGAGAGAGTTTAGATATTTCTCATGACACACATGAATTGGAAAGCTTCTTCTGGTGACAATGGGCCACAATAGAACCAAGAACCATGGTCTGACTGAAAATTAATCTCAAAGCAGTTAAAAACACAAACTCTCCCTTACCATCCTTTTAAGTACAGTCTTGGACACTTGGACTCCAACTTGGATCTTTTAAGACTTTTGCTCACACAATTTGTAGCAGTTCATCCATATGGTGCATCGAAGGGGTGACAAGTGCCCCAGATTGCACAGGTACTCCATAGCTTGCTGTAGGTGATACAAAAATAAAATTTGAAGAACTAGGTTGAAAATTAAGAATAAAATTTCTGTCTAGTTAGCAATGCATAGCCACCAATTCATCAATTAATAAGATATAAATTAATAGCTTACTTTGAAACGACCTCAGCTATTTTCCAAAGAAACTGACAGCTTCACAGTTGATGTATTAAAATAAGAGTGATTACTTATTGTAAACAAATTTCAGTTTACCTACCCCCACAGCTCTTTAATTTCAAGAAGGATGGTGCATCTTTTTGTGTGTCTGCTGGACAACCTTCAGCTCTGCATTAGCTAATTAATTCAAAGGAAGGAGAATGTCTTTTTCACAGAATCATCAGTATAATTAATATTATTTATACCCACCCATAAATAATACAGGGAAAAGATCTTGGAGTTCCTAGGGATGCTCACTCTCACTTTAGCCCTATATTAATCCTTAGAGGATGAAGAAAACAGTGATAATATGTGGCTTCATCAGTAACAAGAGCACCTGTGTAGTGCAAGCATTCAGGTAGGAAGACATGGTTTCAGAAACAGAAGCAGAGAAGTACACGCATACAAGATAGGGGAAGGAGAGACTGTGCAAACCCACATGAGGGTGACACATGTCAAAGGTAGATAGCTTTTAATTTAAAATAAGGGGGCTGAGATGCTGTGTTGTCAAGAAACAGAAAAAGTTTCGATGAAGATTTGAAAAAGAGGAAGAAGTGACATAGGTAAATAAAACCACAAAGAGAGCAAGACTTGTTGATTTATGGAAGGACACATTTTCTTTAGTCTATGGTGATCGCTTTTCTTACTTTGGAAGAACTGTTCACAGACTTGAAAAGTCGACTTCAACAGGTCTTTTCTAAGAGCATGCCACAGGGCTTGACAAGAAAGCGTGCAGAACTAAGACAGAAAGGTTGAACAGCAGAACGAAGCAGGAGAAGAAAGAGAGCAGCCTCAAGCTGAAAGCTGCCCTCCGCTCGCACAGTGCTGTTACCTCTCTGCGCTGTTATAACAGGCAGAATAGCAGACAGTGCAACCTCTGAGGAAGCCACAACGCTGCAATTAAAAGCACAATGCAGTGAATCAGTGAAAAGCAGGACTGATGCTAAACTGAAGTTAACATTTCGAACATTAAAGAGGTTTAAATGCCTACCTTTAAACTTACAAATGTGCACTTGCACAAGTTACTGAACCATATGTCTGGAATACTGTCATGTGGAGCACACTGTATCCCAGCAAATGGACATGACTGAGTTTTATACAGATACAATGGCATACGGGATATGGGAAGAGGAGACATATGCGGGAAAAAAAGAGGTAGAAGTTCAACAGAAGAACTACTCTAATTTATCGACTCAGTATGAAGTTGCATTTTCCATTTTTGTTCCATTTTATTAAGGAAAATATAAAATAAAAATTTCAAAAATTTCCTGTCTTTATCCAGGTCCAACACTTCCAGAACAGAAAATTACTTGGACTTTGCAGAAGAAAGAAATGCTATTTCCTGGTATCTTCTCACATACTTTCCACTCAACCAAGGAGGAGGTTGATGTGTGCCCAGTGACAGGACCATAAGGAATGGACACAAACTGAAACACAGGAGGTTCCTCCTTAGCATCAGGAAACACTTTTTCACTGTGAGGGTGACTGAGCACTGCCACAGGTTGGCCAGAGAAGTTGTGGAGTCTCCATCCTTGGAGATATTCAAAAGTTGGTCAGGACTGCGTCCAGACAACCAGCTCTGGGCGACCCTTTTTGACCAGATAACCTCCAGAGGTCCCTTCCATCCTGAACCATTCCATGATTCTGTGATTAATGCATCTATTATGGTTTTGCCTCAGAACAAGGAGGTGGGAACTGAAATACGAAGTCTTCTGCTGCACAAATAGCCCCAAATCATATAAGAATAGAAAACATATCCATTCCTTGAGACTACTGACTGAAGAGGTGAAGCTATTGATACAATTCCAATAAATAAAAAACTGCTCTTAACCATGGACTGTAATTTTCCTGATTTCATGTGGCTTGCTTAATTAAATTAACAACATCATTTGCATTTGTTGGATACAGTGGGTTCCAAACTCCTGCCAAAAGGAAAAATAACAGGTTGAACCTCTCACAGTAGGGACAGCAAAGATTTCTTATTTTGAATTCACCTTGACCCACCATGAGAAGTATTCCCCAGTGAGTCTGCCAACACAGCCAAGATTTAGAGGTGAGAAAGCACTAGCAATTGCAAATTCTGTCAGAGAGGCACTTAGCACTTTCTGGGCAAAGCTGTCCACACTCTTCTTTCACTTGCACCCTGCAACAACATTCCCTGAAATCAATGGAAAGGCTTCTTCCAGTGTCCTGAAATCTGTTCTTCCACTCACCTGAAATCTATTCATAGAAGATATGTTAACTGTTGTGAGTTTCCCTGGAAGTCACTACAACTTTTTACTGGAAATCCTTTAAGTTTCTGTATCATTACAGTGTTTCAACATCTAGTCATCTTCTGACACTTTCTGCTGGAAATAAAGACTTCAAGGAACCCATACGGTGTCCCCCCAGCTAGGACAACACAGCCAGAGATCTACCCCAACCCTACAAATCTTAAGATTCAATTACACTAAAGACCTATAGCACAGCTTCAAGACACTAATAGGAAATACTTGTGGGTGTTAGCAAAATCCAGGGAAGCTTAACAGCTTCTCTGCTGCTTCAGAATTGTAATGGTTTTGATGGCAGGAAAGCATCAGTATGATGTCTAGCAGCCAGTATAACATCATTTCAGCAAAACCTGATTCTGTGCTAAATTTATTTTACTGTTAGTTGTACACTCAATGTGAGCGTAGGGTGAGAAGTGAATTTCAAAGCCTCTGACTAGCACATTCCTGTCTCTGCTTCAGACTTGCCTGTTTGCTGCAAAAAATATTCTCTTTCCCAGTATTTTCACAGCTCTCTTGGCCAATGCATCTGAACACTCTATAACCTGTAATGTATTTACCCTCACAGCACCCCTGAGGGCAGTAGAACGCAATTATCCCCATATTGCTGATGGAAAACTGCAGCATAAAATAGACTAAACTGTCCATACAGGGATCAAGAGCTCTCTGTTCTACTTACCGTGAACAGGTCATCATGCTGTTCGTTTTCCCTTTGGCTTGAATCCCAACTGGTAGCTGATGACCACATCCAGCTGACAACTCTGTTCCAAGAAGTCATCAAGAAACCCCAAAACTTGAGAAAACTGTTGTCAACTAATCAATCAGTTCTGCTCCTGGTTACACAGGTGCGAGCACACTGGATCTCAGTGATGCCCACTGCCCACGTCCTTACGCTGCTGTCCACCTGGCTACGAGAGGGCATGTTTCTGGTGCTAGTTATGGAATTAACTTGTGGAGACTGAGAATGAAGAGTGGCATCCTGATCATCACACACAAGCACTCCTGAAGTAGAAAGCACCTTACAGCTGTTCTCTAGTCTGTCTGTCAGAGCTATGCAGCTGATAAAGTTGCACCCACATTGACATATAGGAAAAAAAAAATTAAACTCCAAAGGGAAAATATGTTGGAAAGGTGTTTATTATTAATCAGTTGGGGAACTCAATGCAGGACAAATGCTGGTTCGTGACTTTGCATGCAGAGAAATCAGTGAAATATATCAGTAGGAAACATATCTTTATTACTTTAAGATCTTGCATATACTGCAGCTCATTAGACTGCCATGGGAATGTACACAGACACGAGGAAATTTTCACTGAGTATTTGTTGAAATATATTACCTTTTATTCAGGTGAAATAATGGTATGCAACACCCTCTAATTTGAGCCTCTGAAATGTGTCTGGAGGAAAATAAATTTCACAGTTAAGAAAATCATTGCCATTCTAATTACAAAAAGCCTGTCAGAAAAGGGTTTTGGCTTGTGTTATTTATTATTTTCCTTTTGCATTTAGTTTGTTTTTTAAAAAACGTGTTCCACTTGACTTGAAGGATTAAATTGAAAAGATTTTGAACCAGTACAAAATTGAATCTATTAATGTCTAAGAAATTTCATTTAGAAGATTTGATTCACTACTAATGTATGCAATAAGCTCAGATAATGGTTTGCACAAAGCCAACACAGTTGTTATAATTTCTTTGTCTGATTTTACATTCTCAAGCAAGTACGTGTTTCTGTTGTGGGGAAAATAAAGAACCAGAGACAGAGAACCTCAAGAATTATTTTTCTCTCTTACTGTATCAGCTATGACCCTGCATCTGAAATCCAGGAGGACCTACCAGCGTATGTTCTTCTCAGGAAGGAACAGCTGTCATCATCTTACTGCAGTTACTAAAAGAGTGTACAGTAACTAGGAGTACATCGAAACCTCTAGAACAACTAATAGTGAAATTCCTGTTATTGATACAGTTCCACCAGTCCCAAGTTCAAAATTCATCTGGTGAATACCAACAACTGTCAAGACTGTTTCAAATAAATATTACATCTATTATATATGATTTATATCAATGCACCACCTTCATTTACCTTTTTGTTTTTTAGACATTCAGATTCATTTAGGTGATATCTCCCAGTTTCTCCCTACAAGCACGAGGGCCAGGAATACCATAACATAAGCAGCCTCTGAGGATCACTGAATCTAAGCCCCTGTAGTTGCTTTATCATCCCTTTCCTAAAATTATGATGTTGCATCTTCCAAGAAGCAGTTTTATGCCCTTGCCCTCCCACAGGCAGGCTGTTTTAAACCTGCAGATTTTGTTTTAAAGCAAAGCAATGATTCCCAAACTATTACCTTTGACAGTTACCTGACTCTAGGAAGTCTGTCTTCAAGCAAGAAATCGAGTATTCCTTAGTGTTCGATGAGAGTATTGTACCATTCATAAATCATTCAGTAAGCAAGTTTAGATCACAGCCACTTACGCCAAATACTATGACAAATCGTTGTAACAATTAATAAAATTTAAATATATGTAAAGACATCTATGTGTATTCATAATTAAGAAATTTTCAGAGGACACATATGGACACTTTTAGGTTTCTGTGACTGATATGAAGCTAAATTCAGAATCCTGGAAAATTCCACCCCACCTGAGGACCACAAGAGTGATGTTAAGGCAGGTGAACTAGCTCGTTGGGCAAATACTGCTCCCTGGGTGTGAGTAAAAGACCTTGTGACAAGAATTTCAGGAATCTAAGCATCTTGCATCTCTCACCTTCAGAGAAGGTCATGGATACTTGCTGCCTCTCCACATTGATGACTGGTAAACATAAGTTTATTGTTTGCCCTACCTTAAAAGCCCTACCAGGTTTCTCATAAAATCGTAGCTAAACTGTCAATTGTCCAGGAGCAGGCTGTATGCTTATTTATTTATTTATCAGTACCATGGACAGAAGGATAAAAAGATTCATCTAAATTTAGGAAATAATCTTGCTTTTTATTATTGTTGCTTTTCTTCCCTGCACCGCCCCCCCCTTTCTTTTTTCCCTCTTTCAATATTGTTCTGCTCAGCACAAAAGCATGAATCTCTGAATGATTTCCATTGCTGGCCTAAATCCGCAAAGAAAGGTCAGTTTAGATGTGTTAGTAAAATCTCCATCTCAATCTGCTTCACTGCATAATTGTAATAGAGGTTGTGACACTGTTTATGTCACAAAGATAGAATTTTGCTTTCACATTTCACATGGTAAATCTCTTCACAACGTGTTTAGTATACTGGTCTTAGTCACTCAAGACATCCCATAGTGGTTTAGACCAGGGTATCACTGTGCAACAAAGGCTGGTAGTATGGGTTTGGTACTAGCACTCCCTCTACAGGAAGAAAAGAGAAAAAAAAAAAGGCAGTTTTTACTCTTCCAAAACCTGTGTGCTAATCCAGTATGAAGGACTGGATTTTTTTTTTTTTTTTTGACTGCAAACATCTGCAGCCCACAGCCTTATTCTCATTCCTCTTCCTCTTGTTCACCCTTATCACCTCCTGTCTTTCTTGACAGCAACTTCACGTCTTGAAGTAGTAAACTTTATTACCAACCCTGTTACAGACACGAAGTACTTATGTTCTTGCTTGAGTGAGATTTTCTTAGAAGTCAGAATATTTGCCACCTGAATGTGGAATTTTGTACTCAAGTTTGAAAATTAAATTTTTGCTTAGGTGTTTCACCAGCAAGGTAGATTGATGAAGTACTCAACCGCTTTCTTGTTTCAAGGTCTTAGATGGCAGGAGACACTTGCATACGCTCTCTAAAAAATACTCAGAAAAGAGTTTTCTTGCGAAATTCACCTCTTCCTTTTGGCTAGCATCAGATCCTTGCACCTGACAAAAAGCTGATTCTTCTTGCTTTGGGAATCGCATGGATCAGTAGATGCTGTTTGAGTTTCTTGGCAACAAGCTAGCAGCAAGTGTTCTTGTTAACTGTACCCAAGCACAATTAGATTTCAGACACACTCTAATATTATTCCTTTTTTCAGGTCAGTGATCAGATGTGGTAAAATGAATTGAAAAGCAGCACATCCAAGTCTTGAAACAATCCTCTTATTCTATAACTAAAGATTGGCAGCTCCGTCCTTATCCTGCTGTGAACTTCCGTACAGCAATTTTTCTTAGTGGTCATTAATACAGCTACAATTGCTAGTTCAATAGCCATAGTAATGGCCTTTCCCTCATTCTCCCACTCAGCTAAAAACCTGCTTTTCTGCAGGGAAGGATCCTTCAACTTTTTTACATGTGACAGTGACAACTCCTGTTGCTCTTTCCATTCTGATCAAGGTGGGGAACAGTATAATGCATGTACTGGTCTCCCAGCATGACAAACACACTTGTTTGCTTCGTAAGAGGTATTTTAATGATTAATTAGGACCTTGCCCCAGGCTTTCATGTTTTGTATCAGCGAGAGAAACAGGAAATATATGTGTGAGCACATACATGTATCCAACCGGAGTTGTCCCTCCTTTTTTTTTAAGCCTCCCGTACCACAAACCCAACTAATTTGAAACTAAATTCCAACCTTTGGTGCATCTGTCCTTGAACGCATGGACCCCTACGGCTATTTTGTAGCAACAAATACTTATTTTCTCTTAAATGTTTATGCACTGCAAATTTAGAACTGCATTTGTAATCATTAGGCTTGACGCTAATTTAAATCTCAGTTTCTGTAACAGTCCAAGGTGCTGTAGAAGGAACTGATAAATGAGCAAACATGACCAAATGTGCAAAACCAGAAAATTTGAAACAAAATACAATACTGGAATTGAACATATACACTATCAGCTTTTAAGCCCTAAACTGAACAAGAAAACATGACTGCAAACCACAATGTACAAGTATAAGAAGGGTGACATTGCTCATGCCTTCAGATATGCAGTTCATTTCCTCCACATCTCAGATCTATACGATATGCCGGGTTTATCTAGTAGACCCTCAGCTATGTTTCAGTCATTTATAAACACAAAATGGATTTCAAGCAAAATGCATTGTTTTTAAAAGTTTGCAAAACTCAACCACTCAAAATAATTCATTTTGGAAGAGGGACCATGCACAAAAACATACCTTGAAGAGAATCTGTTTGATATCACAAAGAAAAATGTCAAGAACATACATTTCAGAGTGGAAAACACATTATAATGAGTTTTCAGAGGCTCATTGACTTAGTTAATAATGATTAAAGGATGTATGACCCAACAGCAGCTGCTAAAACAGTGACTAGCACTATCCTCCTGGGCTACATAGCCACATCGTGGTGTTTTATGGCAGCCAGCGCCATCATTTCTAAAGGGTATCACCACATACAACAAGCTCTCCATAACAGAGTTTATCTCATAATGGTTATAAAAGCATCACCTGGACTCACTTCAGGTAGCTGAAGACATCTCGTGGGTCAAAAGCACTTTATTTCTTGCTTATTACCAGCACCTACCCACTCACCTCATGGGTAATGAACAGTTGGATTTTGACTGATGGATGGCAAACCACTTCTTGAAGCTCAGCTCTTTGTGTAGTCCTTGGTGTTTTATAGGAAACCTATCAAAGCTCCTGTGGCTGCTTTCAAAGAGATCTTACAATACAAAGCTCAAGATAGGGAGCAGCTTCGCTCCATTAACTGGAACTAACACCTCCGTTTGCTCAGTTTCATTCCAATACTAGCAAGGTTTTTCAAGAAGTGGAAAGTAATAATATTGCATTTTCCCTTTTCTCTTCGCTCTGTAATAAGTGAGACTGAAAACCTCATTTTCTCAATCACTAATTCCCAAAGTCCAAGTCCCCCTAGTAGCAAACTCCAAACAATTTGCCACAGACCTATTAACAATATGACCAGGATGGTGACTGAAATCATGATGATTTATCTAGGAGGTTAGAACACAGCATTCCAGTTCATTATGTAGTTTACACTTTGGCAGATAAAAATGTAGATGAAATGCATACATCCAGTATACAAATCACATTAGCCTGATGAGATTTTAAAGGCTGATCAGTAAAAAAAATCCATTAGCCCTAATTACAGCTCAAAATATGGAAGACATAAAGTGTACTGTGAAGTATGAACTCTTAAGTCCAAGGACATCTCAACCACAAGAGCTTTCTTTTAAAAATTATCTGCATTGTTAGCCATGTTCCTTCCTTACAGGAGTTTTGTGGGAGATGTTATGTTGGGAACTTATGGGCTCTACAACGATGGCTGATCAATCTTTTTTGCTCCTCCACTGCCAACCACCTGCAGGTGCAGTCCTTAGCTCCACTCCTCAAGTTCCCAAGAGGCTCTGTAGTTAGGTCTGAGGCTGTCCCAGCCCTTCTCACTCCTTTGCCTCTCCCTTTCTGGAAATCAAAGAAACTGAAAAAAGTCTGTCCACTGCAGTCCTAGAGTTCCTGGTCCTCAGGTCTCCTTCCTAGATGTAAAAAGTAAATCCATAAAGAGAGAGAGGATGCCTAAATAGACTCTTGAAGGAGTTCAGAAGAATCTGAGATGCATTTAAAAATAGGCTGATCAGTGCCGTTACTTTCAGCATCAGCTACAAATTACACGGCAGAAGACAAAAAGCAATTTGCATGCTCTGGGTTAGCCAAGGACATTTCTGGGACAACAGAATAGACAGAACTTTGGTTACAGTGGGACTTCTTTATAGTCAAGTATGTAACAGACACTTGAAAAACTTGAAGGGTTCACTACACAGAGAGAGTGGGGGAGTGCAAGAGTGAAAGAAACTCCAAATGTGACTTAGTCCCAGCAACTCAGAGAGATGATGATCTGGTGCAAAAAGGCTGCTCAGATTGGGGAAGCCCAAAGTACTCACAGTTGTGGACCCATACTAGCTGTGAAATGCACACGTAAAAATAAGGAAACAGAAGGTGGTGTGGCACACATGAGAAGTTCAGAATGACTTCAGAAGAGGGGCATGTGCAGAAGAGGTGGTGGGGGGGTGTGTGTGGTGGAGGGGTGGTTGTGTAGATGGACCAGAGAAGGCAGTTCAGCCTCATCTTCTGGATGCAGTGCAAACACCCTTCTGCAATGTTATCACTTAAACCAGACAAAAATAATTAAGTTGAGTTTCTGTGTTCTGAAAGAACCCATTATGCATGTCTGGCAGTGGACTTAGTTTTGACACAACCTTTTTACCTTGGTGCAATGAAATGAAAAATACATGTTCAGGGGGCTTCCCAATGACTAAGTGATGATAAAGACTTAAAAATTTATCACATCTCTCACTCACTATGATTGTCAACCGGTGTAAGTGAATAAATTAATTATTCTATTTCATTCATAATTTAATCAGGCCCTGTCTATCTTCTTTTTGATCCCCCCTGAGCTAGGATTTTGTTTTGCTGTTGGATACGTTTGTTTGAAGATTAGAATGAAGCCACAACCAACATTAAAAAATCTACATACACGAGTTTTGCTGATTCTTTTTTTTTGCTACAACATGGTTTATATTAAAATACGATTT
Organism: Pterocles gutturalis; assembly: GCF_000699245.1. Taxonomy (NCBI): domain Eukaryota; kingdom Metazoa; phylum Chordata; class Aves; order Pterocliformes; family Pteroclidae; genus Pterocles; species Pterocles gutturalis. The sequence goes on along the minus strand of NW_010103200.1, from coordinate 4,414 downwards.
GGGCATTGATGTCTCAAATGAAATGAAAATACTTCAAAAAAACCCAAGCGCTCTGCAAGGTAATATTATATTTTACATGCAAATCCCTTTCTTTTTATTTTTGAGGATTTTTCTGTAAATCTCAAGGAAAACATTCTGCTTCTCCCAAAGTAGTTAAAACCTATCAAGACTTCTTTAAGTTATTTATCCAGCACACTCCCATCTTAACAGCTCTCTCTAATGTCTGAAAGGTTCTGTGAAGTCTTAAGGGTGAACTATAAACTTTCCAACAGCAGGAAATTCAAAAACTCTAATTCAAAAGCTGGGGAAAGCATGCCTTTTGTTCTGTCCAATTTCTATGTAACAATACATGGCAATGAAAACAAACAGGAGTAACAGAAAAGCCTGCACTCATTTAAAGCCAGGTGTACAGATTCTCATTTCCAAATGCAGGTATGAACATGTGAAAACCTCAGTTGAGAGCATACCATTGAAGCACGATATGTAAAGAGTTCGAGAAAAACAGGAAAGCAAGATTAACACCATTCCCTGGCACTTAAATCTTAAACCGCGAAAGATACTCTGCAGCCAATTAAAACCCTTAGCAATACAAAAGAAATACGGCTCTGCATGTTTGTATGTACAGCACTGCATGAGCAGCAAAAAGGGCAAAGAAACTGGGAGATGGATGGCAGATGGACAGTAAACTGTTTTCCTTGGTTTTGGTGAGTTTTCTAATTCAGTGGTGGTAAAAAGCAGCATTAGTTATTTTTCACTATTGAATAACCAATATAAAAACCCCAGACAAGATAATTGGTACTATATACTAGGATGCAACTTCTAAGAACTCCAGAATAAAGCTCTTTTTTTTTCCTAGCAAGAAACCATTATTCTATCCCATTATTCAACTGTTATTTTATTTTCCATAAGTGTGGCAGCAATCTCTAAAATTACATTTGCAGGTCCCTGTTTTTCTAAACTCAGTTACTACCACGTTCGTCCTATGAAGAAGCTCTTCCCTAATCTCCTCTACCAGCACTCCGAAGTTCAGCATCTTGCCACTGTGTTCCCACTTTTCCTACTACACATTTATTACAGAACACAAAATTGCAGACATAAGATTGTCCTATAGAACCTGTTCATCTCCTTTGATCGTGACAGTGCATTATTTAAAGGGATAAGAAATGTCATGGAGATTTTCCTGGATGATACTGTGGAACTGGAACTAAATAAAATAATGCATTTAGTGAATTGAATATGTTATTTTGTTCACACTGAGTTTTCACCTTGAATATTTCCATTAGATTTTAAGCATGCACTGCATATCACTCATTATACAAGTCATAGATGGGAAAGACCTGGATAGTATTGATTTCAACTGACAATCTTGAAAATTCTTTCCAGGCACAATAAAAAAGCCAACATTTAAATTAAAGGAAAACACACCCATAACTTTCTTACTATGCGCTGTTATAGAACCAAGTAACATCTCTAAACAACATTTTAGATCATTCAGGGTAAGAAGAGGAAGCACTTCTCAACACACCCTAGTTTGTTGCAGCATTGTCTCTCGAGGCTGCTGTCTTCTTTCCTCTTCTTGAGGTTTGCTTCCACTCAATTGCTCTTATGAATTTAGGAAAAGAAGCCAGAAGTAGAAGGTCCTACTGTGTTATAATGGGCCAAACTTTTATTACTATGTAATGCTTTAGAAGCGCAAAACCTTAGGGAAAGCTCTCCCACTATCAGTTCAGTGAGCATGCTGATTTCTGTCCATTTCTGCAAAATTCACAAAAAAAGAACATTT
>NW_010103200.1:0-2600 GCF_000699245.1 Pterocles gutturalis | reverse complement strand
CCCTACAAACTTAGACCATCTGTTCAACGGCAAGAAGAGTTTTCACGTGGGGCACTATACATCCACAGGTGACTAACTGTAAATGTATAGCAAAATTCCTTATAAAAAAAAGTAATAGACATCATTAACTTTCACTCTATGGATTCCCTAACACACTGTCAGGTGTGAGCCCTTACCAGCCTAACTGGATTGGCAATTAGAGCTACAGAGAACAGAGCAAACAAAACGAAATTTAGTCCATTATACTCTGACTTGTCTTGCAGGTGTAGAAATCAGCTGACATGAAATATAATCTTTTGCTTTGTAAAAATTTTATGCATATGTCTTTATTCTTTTTTTTTTTTTAATTTTTTAACAAGACAGTGGAACTTCTAAAATTCCTTGTTCTTCAATTTCCAGTAATCACAACCACAACTGTTTCAGGTTTTTCAGCAACAGCTAAGCGTTTAAACCTACGTATGCACACAAATTCAAGGTTTTCCTTTTAAATATATGCATTTGTTATAAACTTAACCTAATCTCTACTCTTTGAAATGACAAGCCGAATGTCTTCAGTTCACTTCAACTAAAAAAAAAAATTGTTAAAACTAACAGAGGTCTAATTCAAAAGCAGTAGATATTGTATCTTCTCAGATTTCAATAAGATGCTGTCATCAGCTTTCAAAAGTGAAGAGAATTAAATCAAGAGAGAACACATGCCCAGGATCGGACATGATTAATTTTAAAAATTCTGGATAGTTCTTACAAGTAATAAAATTTTGGCATAACCCAAGTTCCCTAGAAATTCAATTTACTGTGTAATTAGAAAAGGGCCAATCATGCCTCTAGTGAAATGTGCAACGGATTGTTCTACACAGTACATAAGGGAATGAAATACAGGCTTCAGTGAAATATTCCTCATAGTGGGAAATGACAGAGTCTATTAACAACCACATCAACACATTTTTATGCATTTAACTCCTTGACATAACAGTAAACACTGTTGGAACGTTTCATATGGAAGGCTGAAACTAAACCAACTAATTAGTGAGGTTTATCCATAGGCTCTGAGTGAAAAAAAACCCCATAACTTCAGGCAAAAATATTTTTTTCTGTAGGCAGTTTTCCCATGTTATAGTAAGGATACTGCAGACTCCATGATTCAATGACAAAAAAAAATTAAGTTAAAATATCAGAATATTTTATCTTCAAAAAATGTCATCTAATATGGAAAAAATATAGCTTTGTATTTTAATACCAAAACACATTCTGTAATAGACCACTTCAATCTGAGAAAATTTTGTTGCCTAGACAACTGAACAGAAGACACAGAAAAACCTTCAGACCATGCCATAGGTTTCAAACAGCAGAGGCAAAATTCAAAGGTAATTATCTCGTGTTAGGCCAGCTGATACAGCAGCCAAAACCAGACAAATTTTTGCAATTAGTGTTCTGTCATAAATTCAAACGAAAAGCAGGACATTCCAGACTAAGTACAGGTTAAGGATTCTAGCTCTTAGGGTAATCTAATTATGGAAATCAATTAGAGCACTAGAGAGTGGTAGTTAACCTCTGTCAACAGAGAGGAGGAGGAGCTGTTAGCACCTGGGGAACGAAGGGAGACATCATGAAAATTGCTACGAGCAATAAAACCCATGTCTGTGTCCAGACACATTTTTAAGTATCTTAGTTAGAAAAATCATGTTCGGAGATTGGCTTTTCAAAGTATTTGCTATGACCTCTCCTCACAAGTTTTTCCTGACATATCCTTAGACTATCAGAGAGAGATTATAGCGTTGCTATTTTAAACTGGTAGTTTTGCAATGAGAAACTTAACACTCACCTTTGTTTCAGACAGATTAATGAGGGACCAAAAGCTCTGATGGGAAGAAGAATGGATGTTATCAAGTGCTATGATGAAAATAAGAGCTGAAGGGCAAAATCATTTGGTTAGCTAAAAAGAGAAGAGAGTCTAAATGACAAGAACACCTCATCAGCTCACAAAATAAAGGTCTTGATATGAAAAGATCCTACCAACTTCATCACAGAAGGGCAGAAAATCAGAAGTACTGCTGTAGGAGAATATCTGCAGCTATTTTATAACATTTCATTAGCTATGCCTGCTTGAAGACAAATCAAACGACTTAATGAAATCACTTCATCCTATTGCATGAAGGGTTGCTGGCAAAAAGGCAGAACCAGACAGAAGATCCTAGAGGTAGCTAAACTGAGAACACAGCTACCACAAAAGCCATAACCCACTCAATTCATTGCCAAGAAAGCACCAAAGAATTTTACAAGTATAGAAAAATTCTCCAGACCAAGTTATTGAATAGCCAGAGATGGAAAGCTGTTTTACAATAACGACACAGTTCAAACCAGTGGGGTTAGAAAATGCTTTCACAAGAAGCAGGTCACTCTCCAACCTGTCACATCACTTTAGCCAAGAGGCAAAGCACCTCGTTCAACAGAAACTATCTTGACAGGATAGTTCATGGTTTCTGAGCAGTTCAGTTTTCACTGTCACTAGAAACAAATTCAGGTCTGGTCACTTTCTTGTTGAATAACAGAAGCTAACTTGACCATGGAGCTGAAGTGTGAGGTCAGTCCATGATCTCTCA
>NW_010103199.1:3981-4187 GCF_000699245.1 Pterocles gutturalis | reverse complement strand
GATGGATCCTGCGTGGCCCGGCATTAGACAAGATTAAGGAGAGGAAGAAGAAACAAGAAGTGATGGAAGAAAGACAGGAGGTGAGACCTCACCAACCACCCCGGGCTCCAATGATGTCCTTCTTCCTGCTGTCCCCACATGCGGGTCCTGGCAGCGTGAGGCAGCGCTGCTCCCGCCCCTTTTATGGCCTCTGGGGCCCCGGGACC
>NW_010103199.1:0-3938 GCF_000699245.1 Pterocles gutturalis | reverse complement strand
GGAGCACTTGCACTGCTCCTTCTGGAAGGTTCCCGACGCAGGGAGGGGGTGTGTGGAGGGTCTGGGCGGAGGACTGGCCCCCTCCCCTGCCCTGACTGCGGGGTGACCCTTACGTGCACATGCACAGTGAGCCTCCTGTCACGAGGCGGGGGGCGGGGGTTTGGTCAGTGCAGGGGGGGGCAGCGTGTCGCTGGTGCTAGTTTCGCTGCCCCCTGGCCCTCCCCCACTGCTGCGGGGCAGCAAAACCAGTTTGTTCAAGGCATCATCCTTTGTATGTTGCACACCATGTGGTGACACAGAGCCATGGACTTTGCTGAAGGTGTGGCAATGGCAGCGGGGGCTCCTACACAGCTGGGGGGCGGGTGGCTGGGGCAGAGGGACCTTGCAGTCTCTGACCACCGCTTGGCAGCTGCTGTTGTCCCCAAATAAGGGCTCTGCACCTGGTGTGTGGAGTGGCCGGGTCACACACAGAGTCGAGATATGTGTTTATTGCACATCTGGGCAGAGATGGGTGCTGGGTGGTCATTCCACAAAGCTGGCACACTCTGTCAGGATCAAATTGTCTATGCAGTTAAAAATGTTCGCTCCATCTACTTTGCCCCATCCTTCTAAGTCTAACTGGGTAGTTTTTATCTCTTCTTAACTGCAGTTGGTCAGTTCTTTTCTTGCTTCAATTTAAAAACACAGTGTTCCTTAAATTTACTACACATGCTTGGTGACTGAGGGTCTTAATTCTGGGAGGGTCTGTCTAGACACTTAGAGGAGTGGTTCTTAGTAGTCTATTAAGATGAGGGCAGGTTACTTTTTGATGGTGCTAATTACTAACTTGCCTGACTGCTCTGGACAACACATATGATCTCGTCTTCAAGGGTAAATCTAACAATCCTTAAGTGATTAAAAAGCTTTTCTCAACAGTCGCAAGGACAGTCATCCTCATCTACACAGATGTTAGCTCTAACTTCACTTACAACATTTCCCCCCTTTGAGACTTAGTTAATGATTATGAGGTAGGTTAGTGTCACCTGTTGATACTTTTTTACTGTGATCACCTGTATTTTCTTTATCAGTTTACTCAGATCTGGGAACCAGGAAGTCAACTACTTAAGTATTACTTCATCTGCAAATGAAGTGCCACCTTGTCAAATTTCATGAATACCCTCCTCTGTTTCCAGATTTTTTTCTCAGTATGTAGAGATTCTTCCGTGTTCATCTACCTTATGAAACAAATTTCAGTTCCAAGGAGTTCCTGGTTCCTCTGACTCATTTTCAAAGCTTTTGGGTAGCCATATCCAGCAGAGGAGTGTCACTTCTCCCAGTCCTTACATTTCTTGGCTTAAATAAGTATAGCTACATAGGTATATTAAATAGTCAGCGAACCTAGAATCACAACAATTATTGCTATTCCGTGTGGACAGTCCAGTCCTGTAAATGAGTTTAAATTGTCCTTTTCATAGTTCATAAATTTCTGATCATCTTCAACTTCAGTTGCTCAATTTCTTTAACCTTCTGCTCTCCAGATGGGGCTGTTCATCTTCAACTTCAGTTACTCAATTTCTTTAAACTTCTGCTCTCCAGATGGGGCTGCTTTTACACAGGTTTAATGGATCCACAAATCAATCCCTTGTAATTTCATGGCCGTGGTGGTTGTGAAAAGCACCAAATATGGTCCTTCCCACTTCTCAGCTAAAGGTTCATCCTTACAGGTTTGGAGATGTACTTGATCTCCTGGCTCAAAGGGATGCACCGAAGTGTTGCATGTCTTGGAGTGACTTGGAGTTCTTAGCTGTACATACCTGTAGACAGAGGTGAGACCTCTTGCCACAGCTGAGAGAAACTCGGTTCACTAGTTTTAAAGTACATGGTTTTCCATATAGAATTTCAAAAGGACTAACCCCTTCTCTAACCCTGGGAGTTATCTGAATTCTTAACAAAGCTAAAGGCAGAATATCTATCCATTTTAGGTGTGTTTCCTGACATAATTTTCCAATTTTCCTTCTTAATGTTTGATTAATTCTTTCTACTTGTCTGCTTCTTTGGGGTCTCCAAGGGGTATGCAAATTCCATTTTATCTGCAAAAATTTAGAAAATCCTTGAGTTATCTATAAAATCTGACCCTCTATCAGATTATATTCCTTCTGGTATCTCAAATCTTGGAATTATTTCTTTTAATCAATTCTTAATCACCTCCCTAGCCTTGTTGGTTCAACACACGAAAGCTTCAGGCCAGCCATAGAAAGTATCAACAAATTTTAAGAGAAATTTATACCTATTACACCTTGGTAATTCTGAAAAGCCAGGCTGCCAATACTTACCAGGTATGATGCCTCTCCTTACCTCTCCTGGAGGGAGTTTTCTCTGTATTTTTGGTTTGTTCGTAAGACGTGTATCACATCTTTGAACAATACTTTTTGCTATCAACAACTGTATTTTCAGCTTAAAGCTCTATTTTTCTTCCCGTAGTCAGACTCTCCCATTCAAAGCTGAAAAGCTTTTGATTCTCAATTTCTAGCAGAATACAAAAGAAAGGGTCCTTTAAGACCAACACTGTAAAATACACATTAGTCTCAGAAATCGTAACTAATAAAGTGTATGGATTTGGTGCCACAGAATGCACATCCCCCACAATTTGACTGATTGCTTGCAAATCTTGCACTAATCAATACTCTTGACATGGGGGGTTTCTTACTGGTAAAATTGGAGTATTATATTCGGGTTGGCATTCCTTCAAACATCCATATGTCACAAAACTTTCTATTAATGGCTCCAGTCCTGATCTTGCTTTGATTTTTGTGGGATACTGCCTTTTTCTTACCAGCTTTGCACGGTTTGAGTTCTACTCTCACTGGTTCTGCTGCTTTTGCTTTTCCTGGTATCTCTGGCCCATACCATCAGGAATATAGTATTTGGGATCTCCTCAGGTGTTTCAGGATTCTTGACTCCTTCTTTCTGTAACAGACACAACTGAGCCTTCCAAGCATCATCTTTTTGTGTATGCAGTTGGATTGTATTTTTAGAAAATGTTATTTGAGCTCTCAATTTATTCAGCAGATCCCTACCAAGGAGAGACACTGAACACTCATGCTTATATAAAATATCATGTGTCAAAATTCCATCCCCAATTTTACATTTCATTGGCTGCAAAAAAGGGTTTCTCCTCATGCTTTTCTGTGACCCAAACAACTGGCATAGTAAAATTACTCAGAAGTCACTTGCAACTAGTTACTACTGAATATGTCATTTTAGTATCAAAATGAAAAATACATAATTGTGTTCCCCAGCTGTAGTGGAACCAGAGTATCTGCTGGGGAGACCTTTATGTTCAACCTTGCTCCCCTTCATTCAGAATCATATTTTCCCATCATCAGCAAGTCTGCCTCAGGCATTTGACCCCCCCCTTCGCAAGTGATCTTGCTCCTGGATTTCTATCCTGGTAAGAACGCACTGATTCTTTCTATTTTAGTAAATATGTGGTAGTAAATGAGATATCTACAAACACAGGTAGCCCTTCCCGTCCCACTGCTTGCCTCAGGGGAGCTAGTATAACTGAATGCTGTTGAGACCTTGTTCTCTCTGCTACTGGACTAAATGTGTCTGATCCCTGTAAAACTCCTTGTCCTTCTTCTACCCCATCATCACTAGTACCAGCACTTTCTTTTTAATACATCCTTTCCCAATATCACAAACAGCACAATACCTCTTTTTTGATGTTTTTTTGTATGGTTTTGACCCTGGTGTAGTCAGGCTAGGAAAGGAGGTAAGACCCCAAGCGTCTGAGACCCAGAGCCGACCGAGAGAGCCTGTCGACCTCAAGAGTCCAAGACCCCAAGAGTGAGACATGGAATGTTGTGCTTTCACATGACAAGGTGTACAATATACTTTCATCTGTCTGCCTCAAGGGTATCGATGTTCCCCTATGTCGTGGGTTAAAGTTAACTTAA
>NW_010103198.1:0-339 GCF_000699245.1 Pterocles gutturalis | reverse complement strand
CGGGGGGGGGAAAAAACCCACCTCGGGGGGGGAAAAACCCACCCACGGGGAAAAAAAACCCACCTCTGGGGGGAAAAACCCACGCAGAGGGGAAAAAAAACCCACCCAGAGGGGAAAAAAAACCCACCCAGAGGGGAAAAAATCCACCTCTGGGGGAAAAAAAACACTTCTCGGGGGGGAAAACCCACCCAGAGGAGAAAAAACCCACCTCTGGGGGGGGAAAACCTATCCAGAGGGGAAAAAACCCATCCAGAGGGGAAAAAACCCACTCACAGGGGAAAACCCCACCTCTGGGGGGGAAAACCCCACGTCTGGGGGGGGAAAAACCCACCTCTGGGG
>NW_010103197.1:93451-114484 GCF_000699245.1 Pterocles gutturalis | reverse complement strand
GGAAAAAAAGCATAAATAACCAAAAAGCTTCTGCTCTTTGACTCTGAAGCATGTTACCTGCTTAACTTCACACCTTCCAGTGACCACAGAGAGAAACATTTACAGTTATATCCTGATCTTTAAGAGAAGGATTAGCAAGACTTTGGAGTCTCATTTTTTATTTTCATCTAGAGTCTGCTTTCCTGGTTAAGAACAGAGATATCACACGGATTCATGTGTCTTGACAGAGCTTTCCAAGTAAATTAAACTAATTCGGATGAGCTTACTTGATTAAATAAAATCCTCAAGCCTCAAAATATTTCATTTTGATGGACAGAAAAGATAACACAAAGCTGCACAAGAGAAGAAATCTGAGCATGTTAAGCTGCCAAGAAGTTTCCCATTACCACTCTTTTTTGATAAATGTGCTCAAGATATAACCTCTCTGTTTGCCTGTATGTGAATTAGTATATATTGCCCCTCTCTAGTTCAGTAGCATGTAATAGTGATAAAACTCTTCCCAAAGAGTTGTCATAAATTAATTTTTCAAGGGTCTACCTTTAGTTACACAGTAAAATTTAAGGATTTTTTATAAACTCTTAGCATTGACCTAACCAAGCTCAACAAGAAAATTTATTAATGACTTCAGATGAAAGAGGCCAGCCTCTGAAATCCCAGATATATTAGGGCATGGTATATGGCAGCTCCCATATACTGATAGTGAGTAAAAACATATGTTATCTTAATGACAATATTTTTAAATCAGTTTTAAAGTAGTATTTTAAGTGATTACCTGATCTGAAACTCTAAAAATGAGAACTGAATAATGTTATACACCAACTTGTAGCATATTTCAAGATCTTCCCTCAGTTTAGCATGCGCCTTAATACATCCCTGATATTCATGTATAATTTATGAAACATTCCTGCACATTATCAGATTAAAAAATATTTTTCTGCTTTTGCTTTTAAAACGCTACAATAAGAAGCACTGAAGGACTTGAGAAAAGGTGAAATCACAGAAAAGCATTTGCTGCAGTTACCAAATCCTACCTGCAAAATCCATCTGACTGAGTATTTGTTCTTTTGCTGCTAACTTGACAAGATAAACCATAGAGTAACAGACCGTGACTCCAGAAATCTTCTCATCACTTGTCAGCTTTGTACAAAGATCAAAGCTTCACAGCAATACATAAAAGTTGAGAAAAATGTTTAGGGGGCTACCTAACGTTACAGCAGCTTATACAGCAGTGCCTATAGGAGCAGCAGAATCATTTAGAAGCCTACACCTTCGCTCTTTAACGATGTAAGTGGTTAAATCTTCAGTGCTGAGGTGCCTTTGGAACACCTTCCACCTAGTGGTATGTGCTCACGTTCTTGCAGCAGTGATACAATCATCATGTTTGAATTTGCTTACCAGACTTTAAAGAATTTGCACCTCTTTCTCACTTACAACCTGATTCAAAAAAAAAAAAAAAAAAAAAAAAAAAAGAAACAAAAAAAACAAAACAAAACAAATCAAAACAAAACAAAACCCAACAACCTATTCAGCACATGACAAACTTTAAGCACACCTGGCTTCATGAAGTAAGTGCCAAGGAATCACCATTACGGTAAATATCAACCATCATTTATACTAACAGAGATGTAAACAGGCAGGTAAAGAAATCCACTGGAAAAATTTCCACAGTTTGAAAACATAGCAAGTTTGAAATTTTGGCTTTTCAAGAAAACACAATTTATGTTTCCTGTAATTACAGAAGTTACTAAGATTGCTTGTTAATAAATCACAAGAATGAGAATAAAAACAATGAGAATATTTACAGAAGTGTGCTCATTAGCATGAAGTCACCCTTCCTTGCAAAATTTCACCATTCTGTGTAATAATTATAGCTCAAAAACCAAGGTTAACCTGATTATACACAGTACAACAAACACAACATTTTAAGCATCAGCACCACACTACTCCCAGCAGGCAACTCCAGGCAGAGTACAGACCAAGTCCAGCCTACTCATTGTTAAAGGAAGGAGGAAATGTAAATAAAAATAACTTGTGAACTAAACCTATAGTGAAAGATTGGCGTGGCCATGATACTGCAATGCTTTCTTTGGAAGAAAGGCAGCAAAATGAGAGAAGATGGATGCATGGCCCCTCTTTGCACCACAGCACCTCTAAGTACTTGATATCAACCTGCTGGGAAGACAGCCTGCACACCCCTTGGGAACAATGAGCAGCCCCAAGACGGGGTACAACTCTTAGCAAAACAATTTTTCATATGTGTCTGTTGGATTACGGAAAATTTGGGACAATTTTATGTTCACTTGGAAAGTACCCATCTGACCTCATATTGCTGTAAGAAACACCTGCATATAAACCTCACCAACGAACAGTCTCACACACTGCTGTTATTCTTGTTTTGAATTTTACACAGCAAATTACTCATGTAAGATGTAAGTTGTTTTAGCAGTAATGTGATTTTAACCTGTCTTTTGAGTTGTTTTTTTTTTCCTTGATTAATGGCAAATTACTGTGAATATTCAATGTCTTTTAGTAGTTTACTTCTATGTATTAACACCAAGATAATTACAGGTAATTCATTTTAACAAAATTAAAAGCTTTCACATGTGCAACTTTCTGCCCGTAGATGATTTGCATTTATTCCAATAAGACTACAGATCATGGAAAGGTGCCAGCTCTTTTCTGATTGCCAGCTTACTCCTGGAGTTATAGAGGGATTTTATTTTTTAATTTAGAAGTCCTTTTATTCAACTTCCACACCAGAGCAACATCTCAAGCTTTTGAAATGAAGCCCAATATCATCAAAATCAATGCAAGTAAATTCTGTTTTAATGAGGCAGTCTGTACCTGGCATTCAGCAGATACCCTCGGTAGACTCTGAAGGGGGTGGAGGGGCTTATAAATTGCTCAAACTTGCCACGCTGATTTGCAAATAACCTGGCACCAGATGCCTGCCTGGCTATTCCAGCTTTCTGTAAGACCTTCTGTAATAAGATGTATACTGGAATAAAGCCGTACTCTGCTTTTCCGCCTTTTTTAAAGTTTCTTTCACATTTGCCATTCAGTGTGAAGACCTAACCGTGCCGTTAATTTTTCACGCAGCACTTCCCCATTGATTTCGGCTGGATTGATAAAGCCAGCGGCGGATTGGAAAACGCAGGGTGCCTGCTGAGCCAGTGCCATGCTGGTGGAGGACTGGGAAGCCACTGCCCACATGGGAGGCAGCCAGCAAGTTAAGGGAACACACCAGAGTCCCCCATGTTTCCCACAACTTAACTGTAATTGCCTTGACAAGACTCTCCACCACCCTATCTTCCCCTCCATGAAAGAAATACATCAAATAAATCAGTCATATAAATCATGTGGTGAAAAAAAGTTGCTTCTGACTACAGAGTCGCCAGCAAATAATCCTTTAAGGCCCCTAGCTATTTTTTATTTTTACCATGTAATTAAGACTCAGATATTTCTGTCGTGGATTACCTAGACAGAATGACATCTACTCCTGCATATGCCATATTCAGGATATCTTACTTGTTTGGGCTTACCGTGGAGAACAAGAGCCAACCTGTTGACACGCTGTGGTTCAAGAGCAGACCTGGGTTTTTCCAGTCTAACCAAAGCACTGGCTGTGACAACACTGCAGGATGTCTGGTCTGAAGTTTTACAAGTCATCCAGAAAATACATTCATCAGGAAAATAAACATATTCAGGGAAATACAGACATGCACTATTCCAACTTCTGCCAAACTAGCACGCAGGGAAAAGAATCTGCCTTCAAAGACATTTCTGCTGTGCAAAGTTAAACTGCACTATAAAATTTTCAGGAAGCAAATGAAATAATCAAAACCAAAACCAAGAATCAGAAATACCTGTAGTATAAAACACAATAGATCCAAAACTTATCAATGAAAAAATGTCTATACTAAATAATACTCCACCATGGAATATAATTTAGACAGGTTGCTAACAACTTTAGACATCTATATGAATCTCTAGAAGATTTCAAAGTTGTCATCACTAAGGGTGGTAAATTTGACAGAAAAATATAAAAATATCTATAATCAGTAAATAACTTGGTAGAAGCAAAATAGATGAGATGTCATTAGAGACATTGCAACATTCTTCAGCTAATTAGAAGATTATTTATTTCATCAACAAACAGTTGTCAAGAGACTACTCCTTCTTAGGAGATGGACTGAATTCTGGGTCCATTGGTGGTTTTTTTCCCGAATTTTCTGTGTAACATGTGTTTTAGTTGTCTCCAGATATAGCAAATGGTTTTAATTCTCATGCTCCACTAAGACAGCGTCATGAGTCAATACCGTACGCTCATGCCATGACCTTCTCCGGTTACAGATCCTTCTGGTGCAATACCAAGTTTGGACTTACTAATCAATCTCAATTGATGCTATTGATTAATTTGGAAAAAAAAGACACAAGCTTCTAAAGGACGTCTAAGCCTTGCTAAATAGATCATTTGTGAAAGAATCTCCTAAGGAAAAAAGAAGTGGAAACCCATTGTTTGGGAGCTAAAACACAATGTGACAAAATCCATTGTAAATATATCACCTGGAACATTATTGCCCTGGGGGGAAGATTAACTTCTCTGTCTTCTCTCCAAGGAGACTAAGCTTATTTGCCATGTATTGAGCTTTGCATCATGCGTTATTCAAAGCAACTTTGAGGCAAATCACTTATCGCTAATCGCTATCTGTTCACTGTGGTACGGATATGTACACATCAGTTTTTAGGGCATTTTTCCCTTATTTCATTTGTAATTTAAATTGACTCTCAAGTGAATAGTAAACACCCCTCTTTAGTTCAGTGACACACTCTTAATTATTTTTGCAGTTATAAGAGCTATAAAAATCAATGTTGCTATGAAGACAAATACATTTAATGCAAGTCACAGAAAATACTATTGCAGGCTAGTCTCTTTTAAAATGGGTTTCATTTTCTTAGTATTAAATAAAGCCCTTATACTGAAAGCATAACTCAGTCCATTCACAAATCGCAAGCTACCTAGAAAGTTTTTGCAGTGAATTAACTAGACTGTGAGAAAACCCACAGATCCAGGCAATGGAAAAGTTGATTCTTTTAAGTTCAGGAAGACCATGCTTTTTTGCTAAAGCAGAATTTATCTGCACAAGTTTGACTAACACACAAGTTGTTTAAGAATCAGGAGAAGAACCATCCTCACAAAGTACACTTCTGAGATCAATCCTCCACCCCATTCATCAAGTTAACTAAACAGAAGTTAATTAAAAAAAAAAGCTCCACTGATATTTCTGAATTATTATGTCATGTCGCAATGACGGGCTGCACAAAAATCCCTATCACTCCATTTACAATTAGGAGTTGATTTAACCCACTGCAGTTCTATGGACCAGAGGAAAAACTAAATATATTCTACCCCATATTCTCAAGAAACAGTTGTTTACACATCACTTTTACACTAATACACCCACAGCATCAAGGCAGCCAGGCTCCACTCAGATTTCCTAAAACCTCAAGAAATAACATTCTGGGAGAACAAGAGAGAGAGATTGTGTGAACACCTTAGGTGAAAAAAGTGTAAGCAAAAGGGAGAGTGGAAAGAAAACATACCACCATGGATTTAAAAAAAAAAAAAAAAAAGTCTTAAAATAAATGACAGAAAACAAAAAGTCTAAACAATGTGGAGAGAAAGAGACAAGAGAAGGAAGAGCTTAGGGGGACAGGGACTGTGGCTGCAGTGAGCCACCAGAATCTTTCCTAACTCCTCACCCTGGTCCATGTCGTCACTGGAGAGGGTTTATCCATGAGGCTAAAGAGCTTCAGAGGAACGATTTAATGTATTTATTTCTTGGCAAAACTCAAAATTAAGTTCCTAACTTCCTGACTAACTGGAGACTCAAATAAGGAGCTGATGTACATTGGGATTTGCTTTTCTGTTTTGTTGCCTTGTTGTGACATTATCTCCCTCATTCTGTTATAATTTAAATGTAAATCTATTTGGGGTGGTTTATGCTGGTAACTCTACATTTTAGTATTGCAATATAGAGAGTCCATTTTAAGTGCTAAGTGCTCCCAAAAGGTATCTGTCATACTGTCACATTTTATTATGTTCAAACACCAGTGTAAGAAGGGAGAGGACAAATGCTTGCACATTACGATGTTTTCCACCGAGGTTCTTTCCCTGGTTGTGCAGGAAACTGCACAGCTGTGCGGTTTTGGATAAACTCTCAATTATATTGATATAAATGGTCATAAAAAGTCATTTTACTTTTAGGGTCATTAACACTGAAATGTAAGGAATTTGACTCAAGCTATATGCTATTAAAGAAAACCAAGTCACCAAAACAGATTTCTTGAAGGACCCCTTTCATCTCACAAAGATCTCCGAGACAACATACCTAACTTCATAATTTTCCAGCAGAGCATTTTAAAGATAGCCGAGATATGGAGACAGGCAGTTTGCCTTAAACTGGTCAGGTAGTCCCCATTGGCCAAGAACTACCATCACAACCAGCTTTTTATTAGTGATTTTCAAATATCATCAGCCGTGGGGGTCAGCAGATAATGTTCAGAGTATCCTCTTCATTGACAGGATTGTACAGGGTGATTTGAACAATATCTCCTTTGACAAAGGTCTTAACGCTTCTTTAACGATGTGATCAGCAACATCACTGTGATGATACATAAGATGTAGCTTTTGTTATTTAATACCAAGAATCACATAAGTATTAACATGCAAATAGCAAAGCACTTATCCCACTTGATATGAATACAAAGTTCTTGGGAATAAAAGACTCCGGGTAGAAATTTATAGTTAGAGAAATTTCAGAACTCAGCTTTCTGTTCTTTAATTGAGAATTAAACTGATATTCCCCTCGGTCCACTTTAAGCATACATTGTGGAAAAAAATGTTTCTGTACTCAATACACAAGCACAAAGAAAGTTTATAAAAAAGCTTTTGAGAACACTGAACACACACCACAAACTGGTAGACAGTAGGGTGACAGTGAAGGAAATCTTGGGATATTCATGTATCTACTCTACTTAAAAAAAAAAAAAAAAAAAAGGAGTGAGAATTCATCTTGCTTTTCCCTTAAAATTTGTAAGGCAGCATTACAAAAGGTACCACCTAACAACGAATCAGTACAATTAATTTTTGATTAAAAGTAAATAATTGGTCAGAGAGGAAAAATCAATCATAATTTAGAACAGAAAAACAGTTCAGCGTACCATCTTATTACTTCGTTATGTGGTATGTTTGTCCTGTATCCAAGTTATAATCCTCCAAAACCAATTTTATTTGGTAATATAAAATGCCTGTGATCACATGCTGCACTAAATTGTGTGGGATGACCTAGACCCGCAAAATGACTACTGCAAACTAGTTCAGTTTCCACATTCTTTATAATTGTCCCGGGTTAAGCTGAGACAAAGTTAACTTTCCTCATAATAGCTAGCAAGAGGCTGTGTTTCGGATTTGTGCTCAGAAGAAAGCTGATAAAAAGTGATGTTTACGCAGCTGTCAAGGTCTTTCAGCTTCTCTGTCTGTCTGCAAACCGGAGAAGCTGGGAGGGAGCACAGCCCCAGTTACTAGCCCAGGATTTGTTCTTAGGTTTGGGATTGAGACCCAGAGTGGCCAATAATCTATTCCATAACGTACACGTCATGCCCAGTATATAGGTGAGGACCCTCCGGAAGATCGGCCCTTTTTGGTTCTGGATCTCTTTTGCTCTTCGTCATCTCCCTCCAGGTGGTCGCTCTCCCAAGGCCTTCCCCCTCAACCCCGGTCAGCTCTCTGTCTGGGACGCTCAGACTGTTCTCTCCATTCCATGAGTGAGATTTTGGGACTCTCCCTGCTCCGGGATCATTAGCTGGGAACAGGCTGAGCCTTGGTCATCAGGTGGCAGGGCAGTATCACTGTGTATCACTCATTTGTATATTTGCATATAGTATTATTTTCAATATTATTGTAGTTTAGTTATTAAATTGTTCTTCTCTCAACCCACGAGTCCTTTTTTTCCTTTATCCCTTTAATTCTCTCCCCTGTCCTTGGGTGGGGGGAGAATCGCGTGAGTGGGTGTGTGGTTTGGCCCCCAGCCAAGGGCAAACCCATCACAATCATCTACAGGATGGCAGATAAACTGACATTTCTCTCCCATACCAACATTGTTGATGAGATTATTAAAACAAATTTCACATTCTAAATTATTTCCCTCCAACCCAGATCTTAATGCCTTCAAAAAATACTCGTGTATATATATAAACATCAACAGAGTTCTGCAGCCCCCCAGTCCATGCTTCACATGCTGGGTTGAGTTTCCAGCTCACTTTTGTTGAAGTTGGATTTAGGTGTTTCAGTGTTCACACAGCTCTAAGCAATATCTTCTCATTTGTATGTATCTGACCTAATTTGATTCCATTTTTTTCTAAACCTCAGAGGTAAGATATAAATGTCAACAGAAATTAAACTCTGGCCAATGTAAATCTCTCTAGTCTTATATTTCTTTTTAAAAGAAAACAAAGAGGAAGAAAAGAAAGAAACAGAGAGAAGCAGACTGCAATCTCCTATGACTTCAGTTTGAAAATAACCATTCAAATAAATATTAACCTGAGCTTAAACAGCTATACTGCCCTCCACTAATTAATAAATGTGAAAATTATCATTAGTGGTTTAATGTGCACAACTGAAATTTCTCTATTCTATGAAAATTCTGTCTTGTAAATACTTAATCCAGATTCTCATTTAATGTCTATTGCAATGTCTTAAAATTCAATGAATCTGTGGAAGAGACCTGTAAAATGGAGAGTTTATAATAATACTAGATTCAGATCCTTTAACTTTATTAACGGGTTTAAAAAGAAAAATCTAGATTTTCTATGCAGCTAGAAGAGCAATCTACGGCATCTTCCAAAGTACCTGTGTAGCATTTCAGCCTTCTCACTGTTTGAACAAAATGTGAAGCCAGAACAATAAAGTATGAACAGAAGCAGACAGAGTTTATGCCTTCCTAATTCTAAGCAACAGAAAGCCTATCCATATCTTTCTTACCACAGTAGTCCACAGCTTCAATTCATAAACACCTCTGATGTATATAATGCACATTGAGACACCAGTTTTTTTATATCACTTCTTTTTTGTTCAACTTTCAAAAAACCTTTGCTAAACAGCCAGATCACGACAGTGTGAAATTTAGGACTGGCTCTGTTCTCTTCTTGCATCCTCCCTCTTCCGCATAGATCTGCTGCGTTACCTCCCACCACACTGTTGTGTCCACAATGGAAACCAGTCACATCCAGTCTTCTGCATTTACTTCTAATGTTTTTTAACAGCTCCTTGCAGTAACTTTGCTTTTTTCCCAATAATTTAATCACACTTCAGCAGACATTCAGCAAACATCAGCTGCTGTATTAGAAGAGTAGGATATATTACAGGGTTTTTATCTTTATAAAAAGTTCCGTTAAAGCTACATGCAAGATTGCTGTTTGCCTTTTCAATCAGTGCTGATAAATAAAGAGGCATAAAACAACTGCTTTCTGCTTTATAGCTCACAGTTCCTGAATTTCCTAATGAATGAAAAGGAAACGGCCATGCTGGCAAACGACATGACCTTCATTTCTGACTCCCTCTTGTTTCAACTACAAGGTGAAACCTCTTCTACATCAGCCCAGCAGTGACTACCCTGCTCAGAGGTACAGAAATCCCCAACTCTGGGCTCCCGAAAGCTCCTAATCCTCCTGCTCCCCGCCTCTCCTCCCAGCTACCCTTCTATGTGGCGTTGTTTTCGCAAATAGTTATATTTTAACAATAACCGCATATCCAGAAACCCACCCAGCTAAATGCCAGGGCTGATCTTAGTTTCAGATTTACTCCCAACTTTAATTTTTATTTCTTGGCATTGGGGGAGGAGGAAAGAAAGGAAGGGGATGAAAATATACTCTTAGCAACAGTTTTGTCAAAAATACATAAATAGCATTCATTGCTCAGAAGACATTAAAGAAATTATATTCTACAGCAAACTGCTAGTGGTAGCTTGAAATAAATTTTCTAATTGTACTTTGCAGAAAAAACCCTGCAGTTAAGACAACTAATCAGCTGGGAATATTACAATCTGGCAAAGAAAGCTGTCAATTGAAGGAGGAATTTTTAGCATGGCTTACGAGCCAGAATTAGGACAGCTACAAATGTTTCACAGTATTTGGCAATGTTTGAGGAAAAGCTAAGTTTTAAGTAGTTTAAAAAAAGAAAAAAAAAATCAACTTATACCAATCACCAGCAAAACACCACAGTATTTTTAGCATTACGTATATATGTAAAAGAACGATATATATATATTTAGTGCTAAACTATACACACTATACATATATTCAGTGCTAAAAAAACAGATTTCCAATGTTCCATTACTCTCATTTTCACTGGAGAAACCACAACCCTCTTGTGCATCAGTGTATATCAGTGTATCAAGGATAATAACTGTTTATAAAACTTTGAGGTATGCTAGGAGACTTCAATGTCTAGAAATTCTCAGAAAAACTAGAGAAAAAGCAACTGGTTGGCAGTTAAAACAAACATCTCAAGAAACTGCACCTTCCCTGATGTGACCTAACACATAAATCTTTTCATAAAATCACTACTGTTATTTTCTTGTCTCAGGTCCCAGCTCCTCCATTCTGTCCTGTGTCCCATGAGAAGCAGTTCAAATGGATCACAGATTTAGCGATTTTTCTGCTCCTTTATAAAGCAATAAAAACAAAACAATGCTTACCCTGATAAAGAAAACTCAGAATAATCTTGCCTGTGACCAGAATACTTGCCACTGTACTAAGTTATGTTGAAGTCAGTCTTAACCTTTCTTGTGAACTAGAATGCCAGGATGTCTAACTGAGGTGGGGGAATCCAGAAAAAGGGAAAAAAAAAGAAAAAAATAATAGCATCAACAACACAAACCCAAAGCCAGAGGAGCATTCAATCTGTACAGGCTGACTCAAGCAGAGTCAGCAGCTGTCCCGGAGTTTATAAGCACCCTGTAATACAATCCTAACTCCAGAAAAGGAAAAAGACATAAATGCCGAAGAAATTTTAACCTTCCTCTTAGACTCTACGGAGAGGTAACATTTGTAATTACCGTCATGATACTAGACATTCACAGAGTCCCTGTACATGCAGAGTCTCCGATACCGGGACTAAAAACCTGCAAAGAAAGATCACTAAAGAGGATGAAACCATTTTCACACACAGACTAAACAGAAAGACAGAAGTGATGAACATTTGAGAGTAAACAGAAAAAATATGGAAAAGTGCAACCAAAAGTTCATTTAGTCCCCTCGGTTTTCAAATGACAGTCTCCATACAGACACGCGGTACCTTTTACTGGACTAGTTAATGTAATTTTGAGGGCATAAACCACAACAAACATATAAGTTACAGAGCTTTTACAGATAGCTTGTATGTGCAATGCTTGCTTGTATTTTCCATCTATATCGATCAAATGAGAGACATTGCCTATCCCTACAAAATATGACAGTTTTCAGCCTTATAAGAGTAGAATTAGTGAAGATGATGTTATATAGTGACAGCGTCACTTCGTTTTACTTCCTGTGGAGAAAAAAAAGACTCAAAATATCTTCGGATATCCATGCATATTTAAGGAGTTCCAAAGACTTTTAGTTATTCAGTGGGATATATGAAATATTTGTACTCAAAGCTAACAAGATCATCAGGGGAATAACCACTAACGATGATAAGTCAGAAAACAAAATTTACAGCATTGAATGGCACTCAGACTGAAATGATCTGCCACATTTAGGAAAGATCACATACCAATTAAGGAGGATATTTAAAGAGTTTATGGAAATGTGCAGTTCTGTTTTTTAAAAGGTAATAAATTTAATGCAATTAATAACTAGTGTATTTGCCTGTGTGCATTTTATACTACGTTTTTTTTTCTTTTTTTTTTTTTTTTTAATTGCTATGGGATCTGTAGCAAATCTGAAAGCCTAATGAAGAAAATCTATAGCTTCTAAATTAAAAAAAAAATTAAATAATGGATAATAAATGAGAAAGACAACTAATGGGTTGCATTAAGTAAAAGATTTGCATTGGTACAGACATAAAGCAAAGGAAGACATTTACTTCAATTTACTTCAGTCTAAAAGCAGTAATGTAGATCCACAGAGACAAAAATTACTCAGACTGGAGCTAGGACAGTGCCAAGCAGCACTCACGTAATAGGGAAATGCTGTTTAGAGAAAGAGTATGAAGGTCATGTTCTAATTGAAGACTAATTGATCCCGGTCCACTGGAATCAATGAACTCTTTACCACTGACTTCAGCGACAGCAAATGGCAAATCACATCCATTGTAGTTTCTCCTCTCAGGGCACACACCAAACCTCACAGGCCTGCAACTGTTCCTTCTTACAGCTGAAGCAAGGAGTGATGGCAGAGGTGGAAAGCCAACCATAACTAACACGCTCATCCTGTATCATACTGTATAGTCCTTGCTGTTTGGTGGTTTCACTTTGTAAAAATCACAGAACTGTGAGCTGGCAACTTCCTGTCAAATCTGGGATATGGCATTCATGCTGGAGTTTTAAATGAAGAATCTACAGAATATATATATATATAAACCTATATGTGCCACCATAAGCAAAAAAAAAAAAAAAAAAAATAAAAGAGGTGATATAGTGAATAAGGAATGATTCACTGGTCTGATACACACAAAAATTCAGAAGTTATCTTTGATGCAGGATTGGCAATTACAAGAAGTGCCTTCTAAATGATATGCTTTTGTTCTGGATCTCCCATACATTGGCATGCTCTTGAAAGACTTAGTTTAGGACTGCTCCTAAAGAAATCACCAGTCACTTCTAGCACTGTTGTCAGAACTGTTACACTTTTCCCCAGTATAATTAGTACACCTTCCATTTCTTGTTCCTCCTTATACAAGTGTTGATTTGACTGTGACTCCAAGGCAGTCATTTGCTGAACACATGGTTGCCACAGAAATGAAGTCACACTGTCCGGATGAGTTTGTTGCTTTTGTTGCCTCTCTCAGTGACTCCACTTTTCTCTGACTTCATTCCTGGTGACAATTTGTGGTGCAGCTGGAGGTCTATTGAGGCATGGCCGCGGGACTGTCAGCCATTCCACTTCCAAAGAAGAATGCCTCCAGCTTTCCAACTCCAAAGGGAAACAAACTCAGCACAGACTTTTAGGAACTGCCCACTGGCAATAAAGTTAAGATTGCATTGGACAAGAAATGTATTTCACATTGCATACAGTGACACTGGAAGCACTTTGGTCCTTACAGGAGTGTTCTATGTCTATTAGTGCTCCATCTATTGATCGTTTTTACTGTATCATCATGTTTTATCTGTTTCTGATTTTATGTCACTGCAAACAAAAGTTGCAATAAATCCTACTTCAGATCCAAACTCAGAACAGGGAAAAGTGCAATTTCAAAAGAAAAAAGCAAACAAACAAACAATAAAAGCCCAATACTACACCACAGCCTTCCCAAGCAGAACCATTCTCAGCCATACAGGGTCTCCAGCCTCTTCCCAAAAGTGCAATCCTCTGCAAGGAGTTCTGAGCTACCAGAGACTCTGCTGGTAAAGCCACACAGAGTGGAGCACTGTGCTGAGACCCACCCACTCAGCCCACGCACGGAGCAGAACAGCTGTGTTCACGGTGCTGTGCCCACCACGGCACTCTATGCACACCGGTGGGAGCTGGCTCACCTGCAGAAATTACAAATCTTTCCCCATTCACACTCCCATCTCTTTCTCTCCCAGAACAAAGGAAATGAAACCAGTTAGTGGTTTCTGTTCCCACAGAGTGGATGTGGAGTTTAAGAGGGTCAGAGCCTGCTTTTTCACCAGACATGGCCCAGTGCTACCAGGGGGAGGGCAGCCTCCCGCTGCCCATCTCCTCCTCCCTCTGCTGCTCTGGCCGAAGGGTTCTACCTCCTTCCTTCCTCCAAGACACTGCCACTTGCCAAATCTTCCACTGAATCAGTTAACTTGCAAGTCCCATATGTAAATAACTGATAAAAAAAAAAAAAAAAATTACTCCCATTTCAGCAAGTTAAATTTGTTCACAGATCAATTTGTTGGGCATTGGGATGAGTTCAAAATGGGTGGGTACATGGCCAGTTTCCTGCAAGAAGAGAAGGGACAGGATGTGACAGCAGGGGAGGTGAGCAGCTGCAGGCTCTGATATCCCACGCTACGTTCCCATACAAACTAATGTGCTATTGATAACAAAACTCCAGCACAATAAGAGCATTTCCCTGCGTTTCATTAGGCATCAGCGAAAGCATTCAGTTTTTCCAAGGAAACATGGAATCCACATCTCAGAACCACAACTGAAAGTTAAAGGGAGTCCATATAAAAGCATTTTGCTGGTAAGTATAAATATGTCTCCAATCAATGGCCTAAGGCAGATCCTGCATATCTTATTCATTTAACCACTACATAAAATTAAAAAGTTTAAGATTTTTCTAAATATTATTACAAAAATATCCTCTAACTAAAATACTACATGCACCCATGCTACATATAAATTTCAGTGATTCCACTCAGTACATTCGATAACACTTTTGATAACATAGGTTCTAAAACATTAGGGTATTTCATTTCTGTATTTGCTTCCTTTTTTTTCTGTCTCTGTTCCTTCTTGGACTATTACAACTACT
Source organism: Pterocles gutturalis (assembly GCF_000699245.1). Lineage (NCBI taxonomy): Eukaryota > Metazoa > Chordata > Aves > Pterocliformes > Pteroclidae > Pterocles > Pterocles gutturalis. The sequence goes on along the minus strand of NW_010103197.1, from coordinate 99,795 downwards.
TCTACTCCCATCTTCCAGTTACTATCCTTAATGGTGACGAAGAGATAATGAAAACACCTTCAAAATGTAACAATAGAAAAAAAATAATAAATGTGTTCAGATTTCACTACTAATTCAACATGGAAACAAGAACATATATTCTGTCTTTTTGAGAGAAACATCTCAATTCCATCAGAATTGGTAGTTCTGGAGCTCAGCATACACAAGATGCAAACTTCTGTGTCCATGTTTCAGGTCAGCTCTATACAGCACAGTCTTTGGCATCTCAGGTTTGCACAGAAAAGGCTCCAGTGTCCCATGTTCTGTTAGAACAGAACTAGTTGAAAGAAGAGTAAGAAACTTAGGAAGGAGTTGGAAAACAACAAGAACAAAATAAACAACTTCAGGCAAAATTCAATTGATAAAATTCCAGCAAACTCTTTCAAAATTAACATATTCCTAAGTGATTTCAAAATATCTGTTCTGGGCTGCTAAGACACAATCAAAAGAGACGGTATTACGAACCATGGATGTATCGTTTATATGGAGTCCACTGTTCACCCTCCAAGACTGTCATCATTTCTGGAGGGACCAGGGCATGCAAATGTATGAGCTTTGATTCCAAACCACAGCCAGATGTGGTTGACTCATCATTAAAATCACATGGAGAGGCACTGTTTGCAAAACAATTTCATCCCGCAATCTCTTGACTGATGCTTGAACACAAGCCCAGTTTGCCAACTGGGACCAGGCTGGGAAGGCTCTTGAGCAAACTGGCACATTCTTAGCCCTCGGAAACGGAGCACTCTCTGTTCTCCCTTCCCTGCTGACAGTGCAAAGGGGCAAATAAAAGCTTTTTCTGGAAAAAACAAAATCACTTAAGATTTCATCCCCTTATTCATACTTCTACCACTGTTTCCGAAGTCTTCCTCCCCCTGAGTCACAAATTCTGAATACGTTACAACACGAGGATGGCTGTTCCTAACATGCAGTGTACCAAATCTCTGGATTTGAAAGCAGCCTCTGCCCTCCTCCTGCTATTCCACAGTTTTCCCTTGTTTAGTTTGCCTTTCAGCAGCCAGCATTTTTGAGTAGTGCTAAAGCTTTCCCAGGCCTCTGTGGACAACAACTAAGAAAGAACAGGGAGTGGAGCCTGCTTATACTTTATCTCCATCCTATCCTTCACTTGAGGGTAAGCTTTTTCTGATTGTATACACCAGATGGACTGTTGAAATTTGTTTCTGCAGGAGTTTCTCATTTCTTCTACACAACAGTGTCTATGTCCGGGTCTCACTGGTTAAAGGAAATTATTGTGTGTCCTTTCTATTTTGGTGGGTAACTTCAAAACTACTTTTGTTTTCTTCTCCATAACCTTCAAGCAAGAATACTACGTAAAAAGAACCATTTTGTTTTGGAAAAGCTGCTATCTTGAATGAAGTCACGAAAGTTTACTGTTTTGGAACACATTACAGGATCTACTCGCAGGCAGGATTTTCTTTTATTAAATCAATGTCCTCTCTCTTTCACTAAATGACAGCTGTAAGGGATATGAGTATAGCAAAGCTACTAGGAGTATAGTTATGCCCCAGATAGAGAATTCAAACTATGACTTTAAAAATGAAAGGCATTAGTTGCATCGGAATTTTAAGTTTACTCAGAGTCTGTATAATTCCCACTGAAACAGATTTCCTGAACTGGAAAACAGATAGATGAGTATTATTCTACTTGAAAAAACTTTGAAAGCAGTTCTGTAAAACACATTCCCACTCCATTAACCCTCATATAGTTACAAAAAATTATAATGTAATTATTAATTTTAACAAAGACATTCTTAATATTTTTTCATTTAGTAGCTTTAATTCCTTTTCAAAGATCTAATCTCTGTGACACAGATACTATATCACCAGGAACAAATACACTAAAAAGATACTTTAAAAGAAAAGCCAGAGGTTAAAAATACTACAATTGTGCTCACAATTTACAATCTAACTTTTTTTGTTCCCCCATTACATCGAGAAAAGCTGTTTTTCACCAGACCACCAGGGATCCTTCTTTTTTCCCCCACAACCAAACTGTATCACCCACAGTCATTAGAACGGCCAACATGACCACAGGCATGGCAGATGCTGGGAAATGGTGATCACGAGCAACAGCCCCAGCAGAGATGCTGTCTGGCTCTGCAGCAGCACAGCAGCCTCCTTAGGGCTCTGCTCTCCAGCCCAGGCAGCAGCTTGGCAGCCCAAGCTATTCTTAGGAAACTGAAGTTCAAATCCTTCCCGTCCCCTTACCTTGAAAGGAAAGGCAGGATCAAGAAACATCAGTTTAAGTTAAAAGATGCTAAGTCTGTCATAGACTGTAAGAACAGCAGAAAGTGAACTGAGGTGCTGAAGCAGGTGAAAGGCCATTTATGATTAATAAGAACTTATATTTTTCATCTTTCCATTACTTTAATTAAAACACAAAAGAGCAGATATGAAATATAGTCCTTTACTTTGTGGGACTGAGATGAAAGCATGTTACTGCTTTAATTCACAATTCAGTGCCCTAATACTCTACCTCCACAATTGCTTGTCTTTCAAAAACTGCCCCAGACCACATCAGAAGGATCTAAATGTGCATCTCCCGCTTCTCCTACTGCACATGCTGCCCTGTGCAGTGTCTTTGAGCAAGGTGCAGCAAGCAATCTCATCCTGCTTGCTGGCACAGCTCCATTTTACATATACAATATTTATTGGGTCAGATTCAACAGAGTATTTTGAATCAAAAATCACATGCAAGAACCAGCCCGTCAGGACATTCAGCTAATGACGACCACCTCACTCGCAGTCCCGCTCCAATGAATGCCAAATACTTAACCTACAGCTGCCAGCAGGATTTCCTACATAACCCAATCCATCACGCACACTCTGCACAGCAGAGCACGATTCCCGGGAAAGCGTGAGCGGCTGGTGGAAACTGCCAGGCTGAGTGGCAGCTGAGCTGCTTGTTGAAGATGGAAAGCCTGGACTTACATTTCTTAAGTGACAGGCATCTCTGTTAACTCTGTGGATGTAGCCTCTAATTGTTGCGGTGTCTGGCAGCCCAAGCAGACAAGAAAACGGCCAAGTAAAAGTCCTGTTCAACCACAGCGTGTTCCCACCGAACACCAAGCTGTACACGAGGAGTCTGTGCTACAGATGACATTGTGAAGCACAGCATGCTAAGCACGGAACAGTCTGAGAACTTCACTGCCAGTTTGAACTGTTCAGCTGCACACAACATAAAAAGCAAATCCTGGATACGTGGGCAAGCGCCTTGCCTCAGGAGGTGCGATGGTCTCAGCTAGAAGCAGAGACACAGCTCAAGGTATGATGCCGGTAGGAGAAAAAGCAAGCAGGTCTTCTCTGGAGGTAATGCTGCCCCCACTGCTCCCCTTCTGCTAGGGAGATAAGGAAGTTAAGACAGCATAAGAAAGAGAGATGGGCTAAAAATGTGAAGGTGAAGTTACAGAATGCAAACCTGCAAAACCACTTAGATCCTATGACCCATTATGGCCGAGTGCTTCAAGCAAAACTTCCCATTTCAATCTGCTATTACTTCTGGAGCTAGGACACCATTCAGTGAGAGAAAGCAATTTTTGCAATAACTTTCTTTTCAATTACATTAGCCTTTGCATTTCTTCAATATAAATAGAATGAGTGCCTTGATGATACAGGAGAATTTCTTTTGCCAACCTGAGGTTTCTTCTTTGTACTTTGAACACCACTACCTAAGAGATCTGCATAAAAAGTGTAGGAAAAATACAGTCCCTCAAAGGAATCTAGATTGCAAATTACTGATGTGCTAATAAGATTCTTTATGCGTGAACAGGAATAGAGAAGGAAAGAATACAGGCAATGTCAGTAGGATACATACAAACAGACAAAATTAAATAACACTGTGGGAGTAATTCTCTGTAAAAGACATACTTTGGGGCATTTTATTTCTCTCCACTTTGTTAAACAAACGAATTGACTAATAGAAAGTCAGAATTATGCTTTTTTTTAAAATTTAACCAACACTTAGTTTTTTAAAAATTGCTTAAAGAGTCTAATTATTCCAAATATACCTATGCTAGAGCTACAAAAATTCATCCTAGTATATTATGTTAGAAAATTCTACAGACATATGAGCTAAAATCTGAATGCTAAAAATATGAAAATAAGCGAGTAAATTCTGCTTTATATTCCACTGAAAAAATGCTATATGTGTAGAGTTACCCAAGGTGCTGGAAACCTGAAAAAAATCCAGAAGTACATACCTGTCCTTTTTTACTCTGGTTTCTCAGCTCTGCTTTTATTTATTTATTTATAATTTTAGTTTAATTATTCTCATAATTAGTTTTTGCTTTATACTTAGAATACCTCCTCCCATAATAGCACATAGGCTCATTTTTAGTTTTTATGGTATAGGGTGGGCTGCAAATACTTGGTCTTCTTGAGGCGTATATTGCTGGGATAGAAATAATGATGAGAACAAGTTATATTTTGATAATGGAAAAGAGTTTCAGACAAAACAAAATATTTGGAAAATAAAAATAAAAAAAAAAAAATCACATACTGGAGTTAACACCAGGTAGAATCTGATGCACAAGTTCAAGGGGGGGCAGGCCCTCTAAAAACCTGAGATGTTTCATCTTGCTGTATCCACAGTGTTCTGTCTTTTTACTTTCAAGTAACATTAAGCATTTTTCTGCATTAAACATTAAAAAAAGGACACCAAAAAGAGCTGACGATGAGGGGTTCTTTAAACACAAGTGATTTAGGTTGTCTGTTTGCATCAGAGAGAAAAACAAAATTATTTACAGTGTTCTTCTCATGATAATTTCTTAATTTTAATTTTTTTTTTTCCTGTAACCATAATGTTAAACCAGAAGTGATTGGGAAGTTGATGACACATTTCAAAACTACAGAGAAGTTTTAATTTCTGAACTGATGTTTCAGTCACTGGCTGTTACATAAAATTCCACTCGACAATTCTAAGAGCAGTAAGAAGTCTCTCTTTTAAAAAAGATCTTATTCTTTTTCCATATTTCAATTTTTTCCTCCTTGGAACAGCGTAACAATGAGTGAGAATCTATTTAATTGACAGTTTAAAAGGAAAAGATACATTTTATATGTTATATGAATCAGAGCAAGAGATTAGAGTTCTTCTCTACAATAATTTTTCCCAGTTTCCAAGGGCTTGAAAAGATGGGAGTTTTCTGACACAAAGTTGTGAGAAGCCATCTGTCTTTGCAAAAGTTTCTTTAATTGTGTTTTTTTTTTTTTTTAAATCCTGGGATATTTTAGAAGACAAGTTCCAATAACATGAGAAAATTAGCATAGCACAGCACACTAAACCATGGGCACATAGTCTTTCATACCATGAAGAAAATGTTCGCTTTAAAACAAAAATCTTCGAATGCTTAGAATTTGTAAATATTTGCACTGTAAGTATCATTGCAAGTACAGTGCACAGAGTTAAAAGCACATTTACCTTTTTATGGTTTGTTTTTCTATCTTCATCTATGAGATATCATCATGATTACAACAAAATTACCACCAAGTGTTATTGCAAATGTTACTGAAAAGCCACACCAATATGAAGGGTCAGCCACAGTAATTGTAAAGAGTTCCTACTATATGTAAGACTCTAGCCCCATAGATTTTGTTAAATTATTCTAAAAGGGCAACTGTAAATGCAATGTCATCAAAGGAATTAACCTCAAAATCCAAGTTTTCTGATGATAACCACTCTCCTTCCCAGTCCTCCCTTTTCATGTACAGAATTAATTTGGGCACTTCACATTAAGATGCTCTACCAGACCCACTCCTTACAAACACGCTGCAGTTTGCTGGTTTTCTATTTAGGGCTGATGTATGAACATCTTCCTCCAATTTAATTCCCAAAATAAGTCTGGGATTTTCCCCCCCTTTTTAATTCAAAACATGACATTACAAAAACCCTGCCAATTATGGTTAAGTACCTGGTATTATTTTCCTAACAGTTTTCCACAAGTCTTCAACAATTTGTAGCCTCATACCATTGCTATTAATCAGTCATAATAACAACTTAAAAATCTGTATGTAAGAGATATTTCCTTTAAATACCAGAGTTGCCAGCTAACTAAAGGTTATCCACAGCATTTCTCACAAATATGCATTTTTGGTCCCCCAACTGAATACTGGAAATCCTGCTTGTGTTTTTTTTTCTCTCTTATAAAGAGCAATTATCTTGGGAGAAGGAAGGCATCTTTGGTAGGAAACAGATTTAAAAGGCTTGGAAATATCAGTTTTCTGAACTCACAGACCTAACTCAATGCTGGACTGAAGAATTTTTCTTTCAACTCCCTCCCAAAGCCCCAT
>NW_010103197.1:74628-93424 GCF_000699245.1 Pterocles gutturalis | reverse complement strand
TTCCCTGTCCCTGGAGTATCTTCCCATTTCAGCATCCTCTTCTTTTTACATGTCCCTTTTATTTTTTTGAGGAAAACAAAAAAAAACCCCAACCAAAAAAAATAAAAAAAAAAGCTATGCAGCATTGGAATTTCAACTGCTACTAAGCACATGAAAGAAAAGAAATAGCAAGCAACAGGCCAAAAGTGAAAGAGTTTTACTATTTGGCTCCCCAGCTACTCAGGACCGACAGGCACAGCTGGTTGGAAAAGGAAGAATCTGCCGAGGCAGTCAGTGGCGATGGGGAGCCCGAAGCTGCCCATTCCCTTCGAGATGTTCAACAGCCGCAGGGAGCTTGCTGACACGAAATCTTGGCAGAAGCTACAGAGGCAGCTCGGGAATCCCATAGAAGCGACACAATTGTTCATTTGCCTCCCTTGTCTGTGCTCAATATCCCTCTCCCAGTGCAGTATTACTCTTCTCTACAGGAACGCTGAGAACTTTCACTGTTCAAAGGCAGCGATCGACACGAAGGTCGGGCTGCTTGGCTAACACACCCTTCTTCTTAAAACAAAACTTCGTGTTCACTTTCACTGACTCTTCATGGGACGGACAGGGATTCATACATTATTTAATAGGAATTTCAAAATGAAACTAACTCCCCAAGACTCTTCCAAAAAGTACAGGAGATTAAGGAAACAGGAGACTAACTCTGGATGTGTTAAAAGTGCTTTTCAGGAGAACCCGCAGGTTTTATGTCTGTCTGCACAGTTGTTCAGAGAAACACAATTTCTGATGTATTTTCCATTCTACTACATAGCTTTTGTGTGCAATCTCCTCCATAATTGAGAGATCCAAAAGCACCATGTCACTGGTTTCAACAGAATTTAGTTCAAAACCATTCTTGAACAAAATACGTATTATGCCTACTAACGCTATTCTGCCTTGTACGCTACAATATATTGTAAACAGTGAGTAGCTATGAGTAGAAGCTGAATGTCTACATGAGTTAAAATTGATGTTTTGTTAAGATGCCAGTGTAGCTGTAAATGATGTATCACTGCACATGTATTACAGCAACTATTGTTACAAAAATTGTGTACCAATCAATTGAAAGTAACCTTGTAGAATTTAATTGCTATCTAACATGAGTAATGAATTGAACAAGTGTCAGATCCTAGTAAATGTGTCTTTTATCATAAATCAGTATTTCACATACAATAATTATGCCATTAATGCTAAATGAAATGCTTACTGAGTGTATTTAGCTTGCACTGTAAGTGGTTGAAATGACCAGGTATACTTAATAATTTTCTGACAGACATAGTAAAAATTAAAAAAAAAAAAAATCACTTTGAAAGGCAAATTATACTTGTTAAATAAAGGTACTATACAGAAGACAATTTTTAATGGAGCAAAGGCATGCTGTCCTAAGTTCTCTTTAAGAGTTTCTGACTTTAATAAATAAGAAATAGAGTAGTAACCTCCAGTATCTTCCTGAAGTAAGAAGGCTCTATGCTTCATTTGGTTTTACTTCTGTCTTATAAGATAAAGAATGGAGAACAAGTAGTTGCCAATTTATCTAACTTAACAAATCCCAGACTTGCCAAGTATGCTGTGACAAATAGCTTTAACTACTGTCTGCTCATCTTTCTAGTACAGGACATGACAAAGGGATTTGTAGATTAAGTCTTCAAGGTTTTTTTTTTGTGATACTTTACAGAAGAAAGCTGAAAAGGGCACTTAAGAGGTTTAGTGTGAAAAAATACAATTAAAAAGGTAAACAAACAGGAATACTGTATTTTCCATTAAAAATGTCTAAGGTTTCAGAAAAGCCTTTAAAGAAAGCTCACTGTTACAATCACTAAGAAATGTCATAAATAACCGTGATCTTCTTGCTTTCTTTCTGAAATATGTTTTTATAGATTCTATCTACCCGAGAAACACAGTGTAAGTACACTACTGTCTCAAGCTGGTACACTGAGGAACCAAGTCCTTTGCTGTCATATGTAAGAGGAAATTAAGATAAATACATAACTGAACCAATAAGCCAATTCAATATGCTCTGCACAGCACTGCTCTAACACTCCTGATGCTCAGACAAACACAAAGACTCCCACAGTCAAACTGAAGGGACACACCATCACAGCTTCGATCTCCTCTTCCTTTTCAGTTCCTAAGCTCAAATCCGTCACGTACTTTTCTTGTGTAGGTTTCAAAATGAGTACTCACCTTCACATTTTTCTCTTTTGGCAAATCACTATGGCATGCACCTTGAATCTTTTTGATTCAGTTTGCCTGCAGGTAACCACAAATATTGCAACAGCTTTTTTAAATAATTTTATGCTGCCGTGATCAGTAAAAGAAATGCATGCATCTATATTTACTACCTTGAACAATAAAAGACTTTCTAAAAAGCTTAGGAAAGCTTAAGAGTATGCCTCCTGGTTCATTAGCAATTTCTGCACACCAGTAATAACTATTATCATTATCACTGATCATTATCATTAAACGGTCCTTATCCTCATCCTCTATACCATGTTAATCAATCATACATCATGACATTTTTTAACTATTTTGATATATTTTACACAATATATCACAGTTTACTTCATGTTGTGAGGCACCTTTTGCCTGATATAAAGAGTTGTCCAAGTCAGTAGGCAGATTAATTTACTTCTTACCTGTTACAAAATGCAACTGTTTTCCAATCATCTCGTTAAAGTAGCAGTTCTTAGCCAGCAGTTTTAACAACCTCATATTCCAAAAACTGTCACATGAATCCTGAAGTACATAATGATTACAAGAGAGAAAGAACTATGCTGACTGGAATATTAGTGAATAAAGTTCACTACATTGTGACTGAATTCCTAATCTGATCAATAGTTTAATTATCATATCATTCTGCCATCAACATGACAGAAGCCTGGCAGCTGTTACAAAGCTACTACCTGACAAACTGCTGTTCCAGAATCAACACAGATTTGAAATCCACAGAAAGAAACCCAACATCTTTATGTAAAAAAATGTAGATGGGATAGATGCCTGCCAAACAGGAAGTCACCACAGGCTCTACTTCTGACTACTGTTTCTGACATTCAGTGTACTTTTTTCTTGCCCTATATGTGTTTAGAACATTTTGAATACTGTTTTATAGGACATTTTATTATGTAAGTATCACCATATCCTTTTAATTTAAACTGTGAAATAAAAATACTTATTGGGAAAACACTGGCTAACTGTTTTACCGATTCTGTTTATTAAATTTTCAAAAACAAAATAGAAAACCTGCCTTAAAGAGTAGTACTGCTTATAGCGACAGTATAGGAGCAAGGCACATTTGGACAAGGCTTCTGTGCAAAGAATGGAAATAGTCCCCATCTGTCTAGCAAAGTGCACGTTTTCACTGCTGCTTTTCCCTCTCCTGGTTCACAGACTTCAGTGCTCTCTTGATAGTTACACTGCCAACTCAGGCTATGGGTATAGGCAATCAAATATTATCTTTTTATAATCCACAAATATTGAATTTGTCCAAAAAATTATGTGATTGTGACTTACTTGCAAAATTACTGGTCACCAAGAGATACAGCCATAATCAAATCTATCAGTCTGCTGATGCAAGCTCAGGAACTGTTTTAACACCAGTGGCAGCTCAGCTTCTCTCACTCCCCCATACAGCAGCATCACAGGTTTCACACCACTCTTCTAGTTGGTGTTCTACTGGAACTACGCTAACACACCATTCAAAGCATCTTTTGTTTCTTTACCCACAACGTTCACTATGTACTTCACTTGTGGTACCATCATAAACCTTCTACAGAACCACCCACCACTACAAGATATATTTTTTTGTATGTATGCATGTATGACTGCGCATCTGTGTGCATGTGTATATATACGTCAATCTTTATCTGAATTGTCACCTTTAAAAGAAGTTACCTTTTAGCTATATCTAACGTGATATATTTGACATCTAGTAACAGACAGAACTGCACAGAGGTTATATAGCTATGGTTTTCATTTAAGAGGAGATACTTTTTATATATGTAGATCTTCTCCAATAGATATTTATCAAGTGCTGATAAACTGATTATACCACTACTCACCACAAAAGCTGATGATATTCTTTACTTCACTTTACTGTTTAAAAAAAAAAACAAAAACAAAAACAAACACACAAAAAAAGAAAAACCTTTTTCTTCCTCACTGTTGAACAAAGACAATCCTGGAAATAATAAAATATATTTTTCTCTTATAATAAATTTCCTCTCTAGATAGACCTATATTCTTTATGTGTCACTTTGCATTTTAAAATCAGGCAAAGGTTATTTTATTGCACTTATTTTTGTTTCTTATTTTCTACTCGCATTACAACATGCTTCACAGACTGAAGCTGAAAATCCCTATTAAAGATGGGGCTAAAATATTTTTTATTCTCTCACAATTCCTGGAACTTTTCAGAGCATCCTTAGCAGGTAAGAATCTATGTATTCATAACTCTCTCTGTTGTTTTTTTGCACACCAGAACTAATATTGCAATATACAGATCGCATTTTTATGGCCACACCAAACCAACCTTTCTTCAACCCTTTTCTGTCTGAGTCATTAAAGAACAGCATCTGTAACTGCATTTTTTTTAATGACATAGTTGAAATAGAGCCCATTACAGCCTATACTGTCTCTGAAAATATGGGGTAAAAGTTCTGTTAAAAGAGCAAAAAGTTTCCAGTTGACTCACATACAAAAAACAAATTATGAAAGTCAATGACCACTGCATTCCACTTAAAGATGAAAAAATAGTGAGCCATATTTCTCCTGTGTTAGAGAAGAACAAAAAGAAAGTAGAAACACAGAAGAGATTCAAGCTAATGCAGGACTGAAATAAGGAACCCCATTCCTCATGAGTGAATTAGCCCTTAAATAATAAACAAAAACATATAAACAAAAAAATGCCAAACTTAAGGAATACAATTCACATGGATGGGCAGCACTGATTAACATATTGGAGGCAACGTAACATTAAATCAAGGTATGCTGAGCATAAGGCAAAGCCTGTGCGCCCCTAACCTTATGCCTGAGGATATAACGAAGGGATACAGGTACTCTTCATCTCAAGACATCTCAGCGGGGCTGCAGGCAGCACCAGTACCAATTCCTCCAGAGCCGGAGTCAGGTTTTAACCATGTCCCCACCACTCAAAGCATCACCCTGGGGTGAGCAGTTGCCGTGCCATGCAGAGGCACTCTGGCAATCAGGCTAAAATGAAGAAAAAGGCAGACAGTTGAGGCTGTGTCTGGCATCTGCCAAAAAAGAGATGAAAGAACTGACATTCCATCTCTTTGCGAGACTTTGCACGGCATGGCAAAGATGAGAGAATCACCTCCTCAGAAGACAAATTCTTCACAGAAGTAACAGGTGATATTACAGCACAAAATGAATAGACTATTAGCCTTCAGCAAATGGGGTATTTATTGGTTTTAAATTGTATATTAGCATTCAAGCAACAATGATATTTATACTGCACATCAAACTGCAAGAATAAGAAAGCAGTGAGCTAAAAACGAGGACTTAGATTACTATTGTACAACCCGAGGGAGTATGAGATCTAAACAGATGCACACATAAAGTAAATAAGATAAATGATACCGGGGGAATAATGCCAACTGAGTCAGCAATAAGAAAAAGCTGCTGTTCAGAAACGTCCAACAGATATCAGACTCCAATCTCAAAAGACAGTTTGGAAACTGTAGGGATTTAATTAGAAGAGGGAATAATCCTGACAACAAGAGTAAGCACAGAGGTAAGAACATCTCCAGGCAAAGCACTGACCAGTCCTTTTACACTGCCATGGCCAGAAAGCAGCATATATACCTCCAAGCACAGTGCTCAAAACGAGCTGGCATACACCAGAATGCTACTGCAGCATTTTATATTTTTGTCTTTAGAAGCTTTCCTCAGAGAGTAAGCTGAAACATCAACATATCAGTATCAAAAATTCCTGTTTCCTTCCTGCAGCTTTTAAGTTGTAGATATCAACAAAGATGAAATGCTTATCTATTCAAACAGAAAGGCAATTTTGACCTTAGCACATCAGTGTAAAAACAAAATGTGTTGTTTTGATATTTACAAGATGCCAGAATTAGCTGCACTTCACAATCAGCCTTATACCATCCCCGCTAAAACAGCCCTGCAAGAGCCCGTCTGCAGGAGGAGAGAGGGGAAAAAATAAGGAAAGAGTTACCAGTAGAGGATTTACAAACCAAACTTCAAAAACATTGACTTGAGCACTTGAGCTCTACAGACGAAGAATTCAGGAAGCCCCAGCGGGAAGCACACTCTACATGGATGTAAAATCTTCTCAATCACCAGCTAAAAAGCGGCCAGTGACCGCCAGAGCTGCTGCGGAGGAGGAGGGAATCTGCTATCCAGGCAGCAACGGAGGGTGCCACATAGATTAGTGAGAAATCATTAGTTTGCACAAGCCACACTCCTGGTTTGTCCATACACCATTACATTTGTCTGGCAAAACATAAGACTATGATTCTGAGATGTTCTGGCCATGTGAACCTGCTGCTACGCAGTTTACTAGTGAGCCACCCCGAGCACTCGGAGCTTAGGCACTGAGCAAAGCAGACATGCAAAAGAGACTGGTTTGAACCAGCATCTGAATAGTCAATAATAACACATAGTGGAGCACAGTAAGCACTGCAGTGGCATCAGTGACCAGCTGTGCTGTGGGTGGCTGGACGAGGTCCTAACAGCCACCACAAAAACCATTTACGCTGCTTCCGAGCTTTTTATTTTGTCAAACATCTCTCAGTAATACACCAGCTTAAGGTCCTGTACAGCCTTCAAGAATTTCTAATTTTTATTTTATCCACTCCTTATTTAAACAATAAAGACCCTGCATGCCTTTAGAGGAATATTAATGACGCAGAAGACACAACCCTGAACCCAGTGAAAGCCATTAAAGTTTGCGGAGAGTAACTGGGCTGATGCCAGCTCAGTTTATTATATCGCCTTTGTTTGTGTCTCTGAGAACACAATGCTACAGTGACCAGGGGATGTTAATGCATTTCCATGCCATGCTGCATTTGTTTTTATTGCCAGAACTCCATCCTCAGTACAGCTGATACCTTCTATGAGGCTAAGACATCTTAATGAGCTCAGCACAACCACGAAGCCAACACCAAAGATCACTGCCTCGTAGCAGCTGATTGGGGCGGGCATGGATCACCGTCCAAATATTACTGTTAGCTGCAGACTAACTAATGCAGTTTTAACAAGCTAAAAAAACCATCTTGCTAAAACGAATCCGTCATTATAAATAAGTGACAGTAAAGTGGGCACACGGTGTAATACATCTACCAAGGCCTTCACACGGTGGCAGGAATTAGCTTTGGTACTTGGCATGTCTCTATGCTGATAATGGTTGAGGGGTTTGCATATTTTTTTTTTTATTCTAGCAATTTCACTTGCTAAAAGAGATCTTACTGTCAACTTGATGGATATATTTGGTATATGACAAAATCCCTTCAAAAAACATCCCAGTATCACTAACTGGTACCACTATAAGCCTGTGCCCAAGGAGTCCCGCTTACCCCTGTGCATTAAAACAGCGTTAGCCTGGGCAAACCTTCTGATCCCAGCCTTTGAAAGTACATGCAGTGCCATACTGGAGTAATACCAGGTTAGTACTACTCACTGAGCTGCAGTGCTACAAATGGTTCATGTACATACATAGCTTTCCTCAAGATACTAAGATGCGCTTCCTGAGAGATGGGATTCAGTCCCCGCGCAGCATTGCACCAGAGCAGTGCAAGAGCTGCTCTCAGGCTTGAACTGGATTTGGGCACTTTCTGGGCATTTACAAGCATGGAGCTCCTTACATGCTATATACAATTAAAAGTAGCATTGTTATAGCAACATATACACATGCATTTATGAGAAGGTTCTGTTGCACCTCTCTCAGAATAGGAAGAAAATTTTAAATTCAAACATAAACAAAAGTACCTCTGATGTAGTGCTTCTGCACAGCCAGAAAAATATAAACAGAGCTCAATCACAAAACAGCAGAGACAGCAATAGAGAAGCACCTTAAATACAACACCTTCTGCTTTGAGCATCTTTTCACATCAATTTTCCAAGAACTATGAGCTGTTTGTTTTTTTTTTCAGTAAGTTACCAATGTCTTCCAATGAGTTTCATATATGCAAGGAGTTCAAACCTGGCTTAAGAAAATGGAAGTTTGGGGTAATTACGGGTGCTGAATCACTGCTTTTTCTACGTGATCGACTCCTCAGTTGCAATATTAGACATCTCTTAGTGTCCTCCCCACAATGGAAAAGGAACATTCCCCTTGACTTTTCAGGATTTTTTTTTTTTTTTCAGCTATTTACCGTCATACAAGCAATATTAGACATCTCTTAGTGTTCTCCCCACAATGGAAAAGGAACATTCCCCTTGACTTTTCAGGAATTTTTTTTTTTTTCAGCTATTTACTGTCATACAAAACTCAGATTGAAAAAAGTAAAATTCTCTTAAAGAATCTCACAATATTCTTATGAATTCAAAATCATAAGCCTGCTGGCAACTAAAATGTGACCACAAATGTAGCTGAGTCATGGAAAAACAGAATAACATACCATGTTTTATGGTTTTATGATTTACCACAGAAAAGCAACTGAGCTGTCGGGCTCACTGCAATTTTCTCCTCCTTCCTAGGCTTGGATCACTCCCAGACAGAGCAAAGTATTTCAATTGCTTTGAAAACTAATTCCTTTAAAAAAAATGTACACTTCAGACAGGACCACAAGAGAAAGCTGTTTGACTGTAAAATAAAAGGAGCTGAAGAGCACTCAGCAATACTCTGTGAGTAAGTGTCCGGCAGATCACGTAGGAGCAGGTGAATCAGGAGTGCGAGGCTGCATGTGTCACTGTTTGGCAGCAGCCATTCATAATCTGGGCTGAGCTGTAAAGGTTGCACAGTTCGCATTGACCTGTGTAGGCTGGTGGAAGACTTGGGAACTGATTAGATTCTGTTGCTCCTCCATCTACAGCTTCCCCTCGTGGGGCCAAGGGCTCCTCAGCCATTTGACCCACACAGCTTCTGAGGCTTTGCAAACGGGCACCTGCAGCAGATCATTGCACCAGCGTTCGCTGTGTTTCCTACATTACTGAGCTGTGGCTGCATTATAGATGCTGGCTGTATAACTACTGTGTGTTCTCATCTTTCTGGGTACTATTCCTGACAGCAGCAAGCCAAAAAACAAAGAGAACAGGTCTTAAAGGTCAAGGAATATTACATGAGTCATTTCAACCTACCATCAGCTCAGAAAAATCCAACCACCAACCCTCTTTTTCTCTTCGCTGAGCTTAGTCAAAGTTAACCTTGTTCTAGCTTATTAAGAAACATTTATCTGTTTCATATTTTTGCACTACTTCTAGGGAAACACAAAACAACATTATATAAAACACTTAAATCCATATGCATACGTGAAGCAAGTATCACCATACTTCATAGAAAATAGCCAAGTCCCTTCTTCCAGCCTTCTTTTCTGTGGTAGACTAAAGAATAGTGCTATGAAATGGCTTCTTTTAATATTCTTGCTTATCTGCACCATTATTGTGAACAATGTTCCTGAATGATGAAAGGGACCCTTGGAGGGCAGCCCTATGCCCATGCCCAGCACCAGGATTGTGCTCTCTCCTTCACAAGCAATAAAGGATGTTATGAATGGTCCCTGTACTGATCTTCTGCACAAGCATGCATTCACCCTTGCTTATATATGAATTAATTCCCCCTTTGAGTGATCTCCCATTTTTCCTGCTTTGGTGACTTGTCCCTGATAAACCAAGCTGAGAACTGCAGGAGAAATTCTCGTTCATCTGAAAAAAAAAGTGTATCAGTGGGAGCTTTCCAATTTGGGGCTCAATATTCAGAAGTGTAGAAAGTGAACAGCATACTATTTCTGTTAACAATACCAGACATTGTTCTGTCTTGACCTTAATTATATTTTGTATAATTTGGTTTCTGAGCAAAGGTTAAGGACCACACCTCACCCCTTTATAAAGGTGCCAGCAGTGTTTTATCGTAAGTTTGAATCTTGGGGTTGAATATGAAACTTAAGCTGAATTGTTATGGCACAGTAACTACTACTAAATAGTAGCAGAAGACTGTGGTTTAGGTCATCACAAAAAGCTTGCATAAAAGGGAAAAAAACACATAGCTAAATTTGTCCCAAAATATACATTGATGATAACTTGAGCCGCAAATACATCACTTAATCCTACAGTATGTCTCCTAAATTTCAGCTCCAGCCTCTAACAAACGCTTGCTGTGAATGCAGAATTTTTCTCTGTCACACATCCTACAGTTTTGGACAGGTAATTCACAACAGCCTGTTCCTCTGGCCTGGACACAGGACGCATGGCTAAAAGGCCAGAGATAACTTCAAAGACCAAAGCCTAACGCACATGGATAGAGAAGGAACCATTCATCACCTAAAACATTTCAAAGCCAATCCTGTTTCTTAGTCTGGAGACAGTGGCTTGTCCATACACAGCAAATGTAAAGATCAGGATTCTTGGCATGTTAGATGAGGCTCTTCTTCCATGCATTCTGCTTGCTGTGTAATTAGATCATTAACAATCTTTATGCCAGCTCCAGATAAAAACGCCCTTAATGTCTTCTAAAGGCCGTATTTTTTCGCCTGAAATTAAAACCTTTTCAGGTTATTTTTCTTAATCACAAAAAAATTCTTGTTGCCAGTACTAGTAATATATTAATTATTTAACTGAAATAAATGTGTTTAATTAAGCATACAAAGCTCTTTATTTTATGTTATTTGTACTTAAGATTTCCTGTTTTCCCTGAAGTATTTATTATCCAAGGCATGATTCTTCTAATCTTAGATGTACTCTGGGACTGAAGTACTATTTTATATCAGCATTCCTCAGCTGCTTTTATCATGAACAGATAGATTACAAACCATGTTAATGAGCTGTTTAGTATTCATATATTAGACTTTTCCTCATTTTATATGGAAATAGTACTATAAAAATTCTAAGAATACTAGTTTTATGCGCGCGATAATGATGAGATTCAAAGCAAATAAGGAGGAAATCTGTGGTGGCAGTGAATATGAAATGGATTAGTACATCGTCAATGTGCTTTACATTGGTATGAAATTATTAAGCATGTAATTAAGTAGGATCACTTGCACTGTTTGTTTTTGAGGTAATGTTTTAGCTATTTTAGTGTTTCATCTTTAAGAATTTAATTTCACACTTTAATGATCTTCTTGTAATTTCCTCCTCCTGCTATGAAGTCACATACTCAGGATAAATACAAAATTCTCTACATATCAAGAAGGGACTAAGGTGGAAGGCCGGGACTAAGGTGGAAGACCAGGCCAAAATCACTGCAATGGAAGATAAGAACAAGGCAAATTAAATAATTTTGTAAATACAAAAATAGTTCAGTTCAACTGACCTTATTCAGCAGACACATTCAAATCCCCAGGATTGTTAGCAGGAAATAAATTATATAGTTACTTGCAGCAACTGCAGCTTTGACCTGGCTGACCTCAGAGACATCTCCAGTGCAGCCAAAGTGAAATGAGATTTGGCATTATAGGAGCCTAATGAGTAAAACCGTCAGCCTTCAGTACACTTACATCTGCACGCAGGTCAGAGAAATAAACAAAAACCTAAACCCCCAGCTTCGGGTAAGGTGGAGAGAGAAGACAGTTCTCTAACTTGGATAGAGAACTTACTCCAGCGTCACAGAATAAAAACCCAACTGTGAAACTAAATCTGCTATTGAACAGAAATGTCTCATTTTGAACAGAGAATTACAAATCAATGAAACAAAGCATTTGTTATTATGGAAAATCCAACATCTGAGTAGGTTCCCTTATTAATATGTTGGACATAGCATGCACTGCCCCTGTGGTCCCAGCTCACTGTGTGTCCTCCCGTACATGACTTCCCAGGGACTGAAAGCAGAGCCATGGCCACCAGCAACACTGGACTGAAGGGGGTGAGGAGGCTGGAGACAAATTCATTGAAAGGCAAGAAAACAGGTGCTATTTATTTTACTGAAAATATAGTCAGAGAAGACATTATTTCAGTAAGAATAATGTATCGTTATTTTATTATTATACTGAACAGGCATTATACAGTAACCTTTCTTAATAGTGTAGCAGATATCTATTATTCACACTATCCATTATTTGTACTTGGTTTTTGTACTTGAACTTACCATTGGCTTTAGGTTATGGAGCACACTTGTAAACTAAATTACCTCTTGTAACAAGAAGCCAGAAAACCAAAGACGGCAGCACATTATAGACATCTACCTTAGACAACCTTAGACTAAAAAGTTCAAAATATTACCTAAAATATCAGATAGCATGGTATAGAAGTAGAGCAGAAAAAGTCCAAATGAGTTGGAAAATGCCATCTCAATATTCTCTATAGCCTGAGCATATAGGTACTGAGAGATGCTCTTTGTGGCTCTGACATACTTACGAATGCTTAAAAAGCGAAGCAAAGAGAAGAAACACTTGAGAGGTTTTTTTTTTTTTTTTTATATATAAGATGAGGGAAAAAAAACCAAACTAAATCATCTTCTTCCAACTACATTTTGTTTCAACACTTAAATAACAAAAAGATAAGTTTGCCACACCTTTATTTTGAAGAAACTCATGGTATTGCAAACACACCATTAACAGCTATACCTTCTAAGAAGCTGTGCCTTCAATGAGGTTATAAATGTCAGATGGTAAAAACTACTTTAGCATTCTCCATGAGGAAATATATACACAAACTTGGGTCTAGTCTCATAAACAGCTGTTCTCATGAGTAGAACTAACTTGGAATTATTTCATATTGGGCATATCCAAGTTTTACATACAATTTAAGATTTATTTCTGAGGGAACAGCTCACAGTCCTACCAAGGAGATGCACATGGACATTGATGCATCTTTGAATAATGTAAGATAAAGGCAGTAAACAATGCAGACTTTAAAATGTTTCATTTGGCGCAGTTAACATTCACCCAGAAGTACTGGGCCATAAGCAAGACCTGCCAAAACATGGACTTTCTGGATTAGATCTGTATATCAGTAAGTTCACATAAGGAACTAAATCCTGAAAGATACTTTCTGAAATGAAATCTTTTCCATCATTTCCTTTCCTGCTTTATTAAAAGGCTAAAATGTAGCACAGTTGAACCCACTGGCTACAGTGAGTTACACTCCTTTCTCATTGTTCTGCATTATTCTTTGCGAGTAGACATTTTTGTCTTGTATTATTTCTTGCCCTTGTTGCTGACTAAAACTACAGTGCATTTTATCGCTAATAACACAACTAAATTCTTATTTTAAATCACAGCCTTATTTTCAAAAAGAGCAATTTTACTTTTCTTCCAGAAAGCCATCTGCTTGCTAATGAGAGTTGTTTTCATCAGTAATTTTGAGAAGAAAAATGATTATTACACGTTAGCACTTTTTAAGTGACAAATAAAGAATACCAACCAGCTCACTGTTTAAATACACTACATTTCTCCCAGTACAGGATCTACAAGCCAGATGCATCATTATAATTATAAACATTTGTAATGAGTCTCAGTGCAATAGGGGCCCACGGTGAAGTAGCACCACCTCAGATAAAAATCTTTCAACAAGAAATTTCATCCACGAGATTGCTGCAATTTATAAATGCCCACATTATCAAAAATTAACTTTTTATACCAGCAAAGCAAAAAGGCTTTGGATGATGCTATATACTTTTCCTAAATGTTTTTAAATGCTATCAATGCCTAATCAATAGACAATGCTGTGATGCAGTAATTTCTCTACGCCCCTTTTACCAAAGCTATTGTGAGAGTGCAATGACACCCTAACAATCAACACTCTCACAATCATCTTGGTATTTGGCTGAATTATCCTGCTTAAGGTACATTCCCCATTTCCCAAAATACTCTTTTCCTGATGCTGACTATTGAACAGCAGTAGCATGACAAGACAGCAAGAAACAAGGGAGTGTTAACAGGAAGATAAAAAACGAGACACAAAATTAAAAAATAAGAATTAGGACATCAGTGAAGAGAAAAGGATGAGACCTATGAGAGGGGAAAGGGAATCTGTTTAGGATGATGACAGAGGAAAAATAAAGGAACATAGAGTATCAACAATAGTTTTCATAATAGTTTTAGTATTATTTTTCAGCAGAACTAAAAAAAACCCAAGAAAACTGGGAAATAAAGAATAAAGGAACAATAAGGATTAAGGCTAAGCCAAAAAATTGTATGAAAATGCAGTGCAGAAGTGAAAGAGAGAAATGAAGTACAGAAGGTCCTGAAAGAGTTGCAAGGACTTACATACGAAAGGAATGAAGAGAAAAGAAAATAAGTTTAAAAATTAAGTTATAAAAGAGAATGCAAATTAAATTGATTACAATAAATGTGCATGGAAATGGGACAAAAAAATCACAGAAAAAAGTTCAAATCAGTATACATCAAACTAAATAAAGTACATATAAAACTGAACAGGTAAGTTCTAAAAAAAACTACACTGAAACCTCACCTCTCTCCCTCCTGTGGCTTGTCTCATGATCAGTTACTGCCCCACTTTTTCAGGCAGAGAAGCATTTTTTGCCCCAGTGTATTTTAGAGACTCAGTGGTGCAGTTTCTTACAACCACAGTGCCATTGTTCAGCTCCTTACTGGGGTCTCCTGCGCTGACAGTGCAGAAGACACATCCCTCTTGTCAAACCAGAGAGGGCTGCATGTGTACCTGAAAGACAGCCCACACCCAAACTGTGATTAACGCTGAAACTTGTGTCTTATTTGTGGCCAAATACTGTCAAGAAGGTCAACGCAGAAAAAAGAAAATATCATTAGGTTAGGCTGAACAGCCAGCACAACCTCATGAAAGAGAAACTGTGCCAAATCTTTCCATCTCTTCTCTCCACACGTGCACTTTTTTTTTTCTTAGTGTAATTTATAGCTTAGCTATGAAAATAAAATTGCTTTGAGTAAAAAACTTAAAAACAAAGTCTTGGTCAAAGTATGAATTACTTTTATAGGTTTTTTCAAAAGATTGATCTTTTCATTTTCTTGTCTTATGAGTATATATCCCATTAGATCTGCTTCTGTGTAGGAAGTGCAATTTTAGCAAGCAATTAATCCATAAATGAGCTGTTTCAGAGTTTTAGGTATTGGGCATCATCCTTCAAAGGCTCTGTCCTGGCCTTATATTATACATGCAGGTTTCCACAGACTTTAAAAGAGGCTCATTTTGTCAGCAATCATTTAATTGAATTCCCCATGAACCACTTTTGAAAAACCATGCACAAGATAATCAGCCGTAGACAAAAAAAAAAAAAAAAAAAAAAAAAAAAGGTAGTATTTCCAAAGACCATGTCACTGAGAGATACAATGACCTTAAAGTCCTTCAGTCCTGAACTTCTTGTTGCATACCTTATTCCAAAAGAAAACATGCAGCTGGGGAGCTACAGAAATTATACCTGTTTGAACCTGGATATCTTGCCAGGGATGCTGAGTTTTTGTGCAATAACGACACTGCGATTCCCCGTGTAGTTCTCATTTTTCACATAGGCTGGAGATTCTGTGATTTTGAAACCACACATCCCCTCCAAATTAATAAATAAACATTTCTAAAAATTTGCCGCACGTGGAAAGGAAAAATAAAATCTAACGCTGCATTTCATGTACTCAGATGGTCATACAAACTCCAGCAGTTTCCTCCGTACAAGGGCAAATCTTGTCTAAAGAGCTTTTCATATTATGAGCTCAAAGAATTTAAAAACCAAAGGAATTATTCTTTCTCAAACTTTTTCTGCACCACACAGATCTCCTGATACATATTTGCAAGCTGTCAATCATTACTAGCAAACCAGAAACAAGATAGCCTTTATAAAAACCTATTGGCCTATAATAAAAGTTAATGTAACTGTTTGTACTGGTAAGTTGTAATTGTTTAAATATCTACATATATAACACACCAACTTCAGAATGATAATCACAATCTATTGCAAAGTCTTCAACTAACTTTTAAGGCAATTATGTTTGGCTGAAACAGGATTGGGTGTGTGGACTATGTGAAAGACAGTGTTAAAGAACATTCAGACTGGAAACCAGAGTAGGAATGAGTACACAGAATAGAAAATAAACTATAAAAGAAAAAAAAAGAGTTATTGAATGCTTTTTGTTTTTAAAATTATACAAAAATAAAGTTAGCAGAGCTATTAATTCTATTCCCTGACAAATTCCAATGTTTACCTGGCTGTAGCATGTCACTTTCAAAACAATTTAAGAAAAAATATTTTTTACTCACAAAACTGAGGTTGCAGCCCCCTACAAAATGCACGCTGCTGGAAGCCAAGCCCCTGTTGCCAGTTCTTTACAGATAAGGCAGCAGTGCCCAACAAGTCACCAGGAACCAGACTCTCTATACTTCTGGTACCAGTTGGATTGACTTAGCACCTTGCTCTTGCAAGACCCTTGTGTTCAGTCCGCTGCAGATTTTAGTTCCCGCAGTGTTACCTGGCTGACAGGTTATCTGACACGTACCATCAGTGTTCAGCGCACCACACCATTCCTCAAGCACCTTGTTATCCATCCTTTCAAACATTCCCTCTTGTGGATCTGATCTTCCTATCCTACTCCAGTTCCCATAACTATCATGGACACATATAGCCACATTTTATTATTAAAAAAGCAAATTAAAAAAAAATTAAAAGCAGAATGGCAGAATGCATTGGAGCTCCAGCAAAAGCCACATAAACTCCTTCTAGTGGGACTCATCAGCTCATGTTCAGCATTATACCAGCACTCAGTGTTACACCTGCAAATTGCTTGGCTTTCATTTGCTGCGAGTTTAGATCCATATATGGGCAGGATAGACACAGCCCATATGTTACTGGGATCAGAGAGAGACAGTCCTGCAGTGGGTTGCTGTGGCCAGCTGCCAGACACCCACCCAGCCCCTCACTCACTCCCCTCCTCAACAGCACATGGGAGAAAGCAAGATGGCAAAACTCCTCGGTTGAGATAAAGATCCCTCACCTGTTACTGTCACAGGCAAAACACACTCAAGTTTGGGAAGATTAGATTAATTCAGAGCCGGACGGCAGTCCCTGTCAGGGGAACCTCCTCTCCACGCACCGCAGTTTCTTCAGGAAATACCCCCCTGCTCCTCCACGGTCTGCAGGAGAATCTCTGCTCTGGCGCCCACAGCACCTCTTGCACCTCCTCCTCCTCTGACCCGGGTGTTCCCGGGCTGGTTCTCTCCTCACCCCTCACTGGCAGCCAGCACTTTGCTCCTTCTGAAATGCTCTTTCCAGAGGTGCCACCAGCCTCGCTGACTGGCCCAGCGCCCAGCCTCGCTGACTGGCCCAGCGGCGCCCTGCCCTGGGGCCACTGTGGAACTGGCTGGAACCGGCTGTGTCCTGCCCCGGGCAGCCCTGGCCTCTCCTCACAGAGGCCCCACAGGCCTGGCTGCCAACACCCGGACAGAAACACCCCATACAAGTCCTAATAATAATAATAATAATAATAATAATTTCCATAGTGAGGCCACAGCCATATGTTTAATCGCACCAAGTATTCAAAGTCACTCACTCACGCACAAAAGGAACAAACTACTTTTATTCAGAGAAGGATAATGCACATATTCCAGCAATTTGACGATGTGCTTATGTCTCAGATGCAGTATTGCCATCCGTTGGGACATTATCAAAAGGAACTGCCTCTAAATGTTCTCTAGGGCCTCGATACCATTGCTTCTGTGCTGGCTGTGACAGAAAGCAAGGGCAAGAACATAAAGGCTATTCCCCGGCGGCAGATGAGTGCTCCCCTGCACCCAAAGATGGGGTGGGAAATGTAGGAACATCCCCACAGAACCAACACCCTCAGGAAGACAACTGGGCCTCAACAAAACTGTTCCCAAACGCCACAGTGGGACAACTTGAACGCCTCCAGAAGGACGGCAATGCAGGGTTTGTCTCAACGGGGTGCTTCTCTGTAACCTTTCCAAAAGGCTTAGAGGGTACGAGCACCATCATCATTCGTCCTTTCCAGACTGTTTGCTCTAATATTCCATTAACTTCCAGAACATCAGCAATCCCATCACACCAGCAAAACGACCTTTCCTGGAGGGCTGGAGGACAGCAGTTTTCCCAAATAATGGAGTAAGGAGAAAGCAGAGGTCAGAAGCTGAAGACCAGGCAGCAGTCATTCAAGTGTTCACCCAGGGGAAAGAGGGCAGACAACAGCCAACCATCCGAACAGGATCAAGCACAGCAGACCCAAGAGGTTATATGCCAGAAAATAGGATGGCAAAAACACCAGCCATAATCAACACATCTTTATACATCTTTTCTTTGCCAGTGGCTACCAACCACAGTAGCTCTGCCAGGGCAAATCGCAAGGAGAGCTTCAGTGGGAAGCGTTTTTTCTTTCAGGTCTGCAAACATCGTATCAGGAAAGTTAATCCTGCTTCAAAACATTTGTCTTGTTCTGTCAGAAGCACTACTTTTCACCAGCTAACATAAAAGTGTGGCATTATTGTATTTCTGAATTAAGTGTTTAACTTAATTTTATGTAAATTAGCAGCAGTTTCATAAAATTTGTTGGCATTTGTCATTTTTTTGTGGTCTATTTACTGCAAGAGCTTCAGAAGTTAAGTTTCACGCTACTGATATGAAAGATTGAGAGACAAAAAGTGAGTACACATTCATCACCTCAAAAAATTCAGTTTAAATTAATATGACTACCAATGTGGTTGA